>NW_011888862.1:6323155-6323461 GCF_000151845.1 Pteropus vampyrus
TGGGTGGATGGGTGGATGGGTGGATGGGTGGATGGGTGGATGGGTGGATGGATAGATATGGCACCATAGCAAACGTCTGCTGGTATGGAAGTAAAATTGGTTAAAAACTTTCTAGAGGGCAATTTAAAAGCACTAATACCCACTGACCCAGAAAATCTACTTCTTGGAATCCCCGCAAGGCAATGCAGGCCCTGGCTGGATTTTCTCCTAAGTGCCTGCAGTTCTGATTCAGAGAGATCTGTGGGCGACATAAGTAGAAGAGTAGACACTCCATGCACTTGTCAGACACTCCACGTGACTGACCAC
>NW_011888862.1:6323885-6346782 GCF_000151845.1 Pteropus vampyrus
TGAAGGTACCATTTGCCAGGGTGAATCCATTTGTCAAAAACCAAGGCCTGCCCTTCAGATCTCTCCCATGTAGATGATGAGGGGTCTTCTCCACTGCGTATGCAACAGCATTAAAATTATGGGGCTTTATATTAAGGCCTGGAATCAAGAGGAACAAATTTTGAAAATATGCCTTTAAAAAGTAAAACTATCCCATCTAAAGCTCTTAAATGTGTTTGCATGTGTATGTACTCCTTGGTACTTAAGAGAGAAAATAGAATCATCTTTAAATTTAAAAACATTCCCTGGGTAAGACCACTTATAAGAAGTTTAGTCCAGAAAAAATATTATTCTTGTGTTACAAAGTCAAAGCAGTGAAGGGAAAAAAAAAATCAAAGGGAACGATCAGTCAGGAAAAATGTCAGTGTTCCAAAATGCTGCGGGAGACCGCATAAAAAGCACAGTAATGTTTAAGCTTGTTTTAAACATACTTTTTTCTACAGTCACTTTTCACCAAGTGTGAGTTTATATATGCTTTGTCGAATGCCTCTTTAAGGATTTTTGCTGAAGGACTTCCTACCATTCCTGGGCTGAAGAGTTCAGGCGAGGTTAAGGAGGTAGGTGGACTTTGGAAGTGAAAGGCCACACAGAGGACAGTCATCAGAACATAGCACCGAGGAGGCTGAGGTCATCCCTCTGAGCTCTACACGGCCCACTTACAGGGGGCCTGCGTAGTTCTCCTGTGTCACAGGCAGCCCCCAGCCTCAGCTTACCATTTTGCAATAAGCATGGCCCATGGATTGCACTGAGGTCCAGGGGCTGTGTGTGGCTGAGCTGGCACTGTCCCACAATTGGAAAATCACCAAAGAGGTTGATGGTGGGCAGGTAGTGATATCTTAGATACCAAGAGCGACATCACCACAACCAACATCACTGTAACCACTGAAGTAAATCTCTTACTAAAGAGAGAATAAAGCCAATTCCATAACAACCGACCAAAGCAGTGTTAACAAATGTTATCGAATTATTGATCCCCTCAAATTCAAATGCCTAGTCCTCGGTGAGGCTGTATGTCCTAAAACCAAAAGATGGGGAGCGCAGCTGCTGTCCCCTTCACTGCAATCGCTGTCGTTTAGGTCATGTTGATCTCCATATGGCCAGATCCACTGAGAGAGTCTCCTGCCCCTCATCTTACTCATCTCAGCAGCAATCCGCAAGGTCGACCATTCCATCCTTCTTTTCAAACATAAATCAGATTGTTTCACTCATCTGCATAAAATTCTTCAATTACTTCTCATTGTACTTTAAACTAAAAGGCAAGCCCTATGGACCGGCCCCGCTTTAATTCCTCCAATCTTGTCTCCTATCACTTTCCTCCTCCACCAGAATACTTCTTTTCCTAGAAGCTCCCTGGATTTTTTCCTGCCTCGGGGCCTTTGCACTGTTTCCTCAGCTTGGAATGTTCTTCCTGCAGCTGGTTCCTTCTCAGCCTCTAAGTCTCAAATCAAAACAGTCTCCTAGAGAAGATTATTTATTTGGACGAAGGAAGAGGGGACAGAACAGAGAGAGAGAAAGACAGAGAGGGTGAGAAAGAGGGAAGGAGGGAGGGAAAGAGGGAAGACAGTGTTTTCAACTAGTGTGCCCAAAGACTGGTATAGCTCAAACTCCTCAGAGAGGTACCCCTAAGTTTTGTATAATGGCTTCCATTTATTTCAGCTATAGTTGAGGCCATATAGAGTTGAGCTGCTGTCAATGAAATGCTGAGCTGATGCTTGATGCAGGGTAGAGTAACCTTCAACTTCTGATGAGTAAGAAGCATCCCGTGGGGCCCAAGGCCTGGAGGCATGTCCGCTGGGACCCTGAGGACTTATTCTGGGGAAAAGATAGGAGAGCACGGCCTGCGTGGTCAGCTCTGCTACCACAGTGCTGCCTAGGGCTGAGAGCGGGGAAGTGAGCCTGTGACCTCTCCACTCCCTGCAAGGCAAACTCAGACGACCTGGAAGATAGGGACAGGGCCTTGTTCAGCACCCAATAATCATTTGTTGAACGGCTGTATTTAACAGAGGTTTTTCATCCAGATGATTGATGTTTTATTTACAAAGCACTTATACAAAGTGCTTATTATGTATATACTGGTACTCTTCTAAATGCTTACAAATATTTAGTTCTCACAAACAACCCTATAAGGGGCTATTTTATAGAGGAAGAAACTGAGGCATGAAAAGAATAGGGGACTTTGCTACTTGGTGGTGAAGCTGAGATTTGAACTTCGGCTGGCTGCAACACTGCGTACCAAGGACAGGTAGGAAGGAGGGCATCTTGGAAAAACGGAAAATAGGGAGGTTGGGAACCCTGGGTGGTGAATCTCGCATACTTTATATGTCTAAGGGAAGGTGGGGAGGGGGACCTTTGGGGGGTATTGCCTACATTTTCAACCCAGAGCCTCTCCCCTCGCAACAGATCTATTCCCTTCTTGTATCTACTATAGGTCTAGGCCAGTGTTTCTCAGCCTGGTGTGATTCTGTCCTTGCTGCCAAGGCGACATTTGGCCATGTCTGGGAATATTTTTTTCTTGTCACAACTTGGGGATGGGGCTTCTACTGGCATCTACTGAGTGGAGGCCATGGATGCTGCTAAATGTCCTGCAATGCACAGAGCAGCCCTCATTACAAAGAATAATCTGGTCCCAAATGTCAATAGTGCTAAGGGTAAGTAACCCTGGAGGTCCAGCTAGCACCTTTCAGAAAATTAATGAAAATGGTAGTAAGGTCAGCAAAAGAAGGCCCATCTGGGAAGCCCTGAGAAATGCCAGCCTGAATCCTGCTTCACCCCTACAAAGTGTGAAGGGCAGGAGCTTGCCTGCCTCTCTCTCCTGTCTCCTTGTACCACAGCCACTCCCTCCTGCAGAGAAGCTAAAAGCAGTTCTTGGCCCACATGACACACAGGAAAGGCTGCTAACACCAACTTCCTTTGGCAGCTTAAGACTCTTGGCTTGGAAACTATAAACCTTGAACCCTTTTTCTTGATTACATTCTAGAGATGAAGAGAAACTCATGTGTAATTCAGAAACAAACGGCCCTACCCTTGATTACTCTCAAACATGCCAGATCAGAATAGAATGGTACTATTCCTCCAAATAGATTATGGAGGTCTCCACAGAAGCAAGTGGACCTTGATGAGCCAAGCTGTTGATGAACCAAACCTTCAGATTGGACCCCAGAGCAGAGCCCAAGAAAATTTAAAATGCTCTTTATAGATGATAAGTAAACTCAGGATCAGACTTAGGGTGGAAGAGAGTGGAGTGGAACTACATGGCTTGGTAAATTCTGAAGGCCTGATTGAATGTCGGCCCTGCCCCTGAGCTCTGTACCCTGGGATCATCACTTCACCTCTCCCATTTGTGAAATGGGGTTCACAACATCCCCATAAATATGTTGTGGGGTCAGCGGGGAATGTTGTACAGATGTGTGTGGATAAGAGTAGAGCCTTGTCGAATTTTTGTTAACGTACCCACCGATATCCATCCTTTTATTCTCTTCTCACCATTTATCTTTTTAATCATCCTGACACTAGGATCCAAAAGGGATCCAAAAGCTATTTATGTCTCTAGCCCACCAACCAAGGAGCAGTCAGATGTCCTGAGCACTCAGTAGAATAATAACAAACAAAAACAAACCTTGAGAAGCACAGCATGGGACCTGATCTGAAGACATCTGAAGGAATTATATAGTTGATTGGATTTTAAAATTGGGCTTCAGCTCATGAATAAACATATAATCTAGAGGCCATAGCATTTGCCGAGATGCTATTTCATAGCCATCTGTGTGGCAAAAAATTGTCTAGGATGGTATGGATAGGATCCAGTCCAGAGAAATGGATGAGGCCAGCAGTTCTCAAAATGGGCTCGTCATCAAAATCCCCTAGGGGAGCTCTCTGAGCACACAGATTGTGTCAGACCCCTCAAGAGCCTGATCTAATACATTTGATGGGGTCCAGGACTGTGCAGGGCCCAAACCCCACCCAAGTGATTCTAAGGTCAGCCAGATTGGATTTAGGAACCTTCTTGACCAGGTTTCTAAATTGTGTGGAGCAATTTACCAAGTGCCAGGCACTAACCCATGATCCTTAAATCACTTCCAAAATCCTTAAGCAAGATGTTTCCCAAGCATTGTTTGAAGCTGTGTTTGCTTTTGTATCTAAAAGAACGTGTTTTAGATACGGGATTTGTTTTCCTTCCAGCAAGATGCTCTACATCACTACTACCAATTAGGCAAGATAATTTAAAAGCTCTGAGTCCATACTTGTAAAAGCCCCCTTTGCTCATCCAACTTTATGTCTAAACAGTGCAGCTGATGGCTGTACAGTTCCATTTATGAATTCCACTCTTGTGAATGTATTTCCAAAATTGTTTCAGAATTTCTTTGTCTGGGAAAGCCAGGACTGCTGGTTTTAATAAGAACATGGTTTAAACACAGTTATCCAGGTCACTGATATTTCATGACTTCCCAGAACACAGACAGCACACAGGACCCAGTCTACCTTCTCTTTTTAAAACAAATACTGCCCCACTACAACTCCACCCTTTTCTCTTACAAAAGGAATCCCTCTCTGCTCCCTTCTCACACAAGTTTTCCTTTAGAAAGTGTAACCTGGTTTAAAAGAATGAAAACTGGGGTTAGGCGGAATGAAAAGCAAGTTTGCCTCAGGTTAAAACTCATCATCACAGAGTAATTCAGAACAGAAGTTAGCACCCAGTAGGTGCTCAATCACTAACTAAATGAATTCAAATTATTTCACAGAACTCTGGCACCTCTGTTTAAGAAAACCCAAACAAGAATTCTCTGAACTGAGACATTCCATAGCGTTCACATCTGAGAAGTGCTGTATTACGTAATCAAAGTAAAAAGAACTTTATTTTTAGCTACTGAACTTCACAGGGAAGATCCCAGTCCTATTTAAACTTCGCTTTCATCCCTAACCTTCAAGTGACACTCATATGATTTGCTTTTTTAAGTGGTATTTTTAAAGAAAAGACTCAAAGATGGCCTCAAGCATATTTAAAACAATACAAAACAACAAGAGAAATAAACCAGATGGCAAAAAATCATAAATCAGGACAAGCGTGTTGAACGAGGTACAAAGGAAGGCATCGTCAAACAGTAAAAGGTTGGAGGCACTTTGTTCCTCTTGGCTAAGTCTCTGTTATTGCTTCCTTGCACAGGAAAGCTCAGAGGGCATCTAGGCATCATCGTCTCTCCTTAACCTTTCACAATCTAGACTGGAAAGAGCTGCATGATAATTGGGAACCCCAAAGAATCAGTACTCAAGGCAGGTGGACCGTGCGTTGCTTCTCATGTGATAGAAAAAGAATGCTTTGGAAAGATCTGTTGTAATTACACGATGGCATGGGTAGAGAAAGAAGCAGCAGAACAAACAAACAAATAAAACTCTAACCCAGCGTATCTGCATTGTTCTAACACATGATGAAAACTCTTCTCTAGAATAATCTTCTATCCCTATCTTTTCTACAGATATCAATAAAAGGACAGCCCTTATAGAAACACCATTGACATCTTCTAGGCTGAGGAATACAATCATGGCCACGTGACAATATTTTAGTCAACCATGGACCGCATATATGAGGTGGTCCCATAAGATTATAATGCACTATCGCCTAGTGACATTGCAGTACAATGCATTACACAAATACTTACCATTGTGTTACAATGGTATTCAGTATTCAGTACAAAAACATGCTGTACAAGTTTGCAGCTGAGGAGCTGTAGCCTATACCAGATAGCCTAGGTTGTGTAAGTGCACTCTGTGATGTTCGCGCAATGACAAAATCACCTAACAATGCATTTCTCAGAATATGCCCCTGTTGTTAACTGGTGTGTGACTGTACAAGAAAGAGACTCTAAAATTCAAGACCTGTACTACTTGGTTGTCTTTGACACTGGACGAATGTTTGGACCAACCTATGGAGATAAAGGCCTTAGTTTTGGGAGATTTGTTTTGTTTTGTTTGGATTTATATGATGGCTCTGTGGAAAATAAAATACTCAGGGGCCTATATGTCAGTAGATATCTGTGGAATGAATGAACATATGAACGGATGAATGAATGAATGAATCTGCACTGGGCTAGCCTTTCAGATCTCACGCAATAGCTGCCATATATTTCTAATGCATTAAAAGGGTTTTCTTTTTTTTTTTTTAAACCAACAATAACTGGGCCTCTTAGGCAAGAACACATGTCCATTAGTTTTAGACACTTAGAAGTACATGCTGTTCTGTTGTAACAGCACAGAGAATCTGGCACTAACTCTTTGCTCCTACAGCCCTGTTTACAAACATGCTGCATTATTAACCGCAGTACATCATCCCTGCCCCCCCACCCTCACATTTTATCTACATGACCCCTCCCCAAACTGCAGAATGTTTGTCAGAGCATGCTTGTCAATGTGAATTTGTGGGCACAGACAACTAACTCCAAGATCTCCTGCTCACCACACAACTGGCTGCTTCGCACCACCTAATAGGTGCCCCGGAGTGGGAGACACAACTGGGAGTCTAAGCAGCACAAAGGATCATCACATCAATAGACCTAAATCTGTCTACTTCCTCATCACTTCCATGCCCACCCTCTTTGTTCCACAGCCATTTTGAATTCCTCAGTTTGCTGGAAATTGCTTTCCTGGGCTTTCCCAGCCTCTGGTATTTTCCCAGTTAAAGCTCTCATTGCCTTATTATCTCTATCAAAGCAAGTGTTACACTGTATTGTAATCACTTCTTTAAAACCCACCTTTCTCTCTAGAAAAAGTACTCTGAAGTGGGCAGGAATTAATTCTGCTTTGTTGATTACCAAATCTATCCCTCAAACCTTGCAAGGTGCATGAAGTGTAACAGAAGTTCAATAATACTTGTTAACTGTATGCACAAATAAGTGAGTGAAAAGGTGTCCCCCTTCTGGGGTGACCAACAATCCTGGACTGAGGGGCTTCCTAGGACTTCAAACTTTCCGTGCTCAACCAGCAACAGTCCCAGGCAAATGAGGCAGTTAAATGGCTTACACTCTGTCTTCATTTCCAGGCCACCAGATCCAGCTTGCAGACCCGCCCCTCCCAGAAGTTCCCAACCCTGCTGCACCTGCACAGCTGCTTGCCTTACCCATCAGCTGGAGGAAGTGGGCGGCCTTCTAAGATGACAACCTTTTGTGCCCCGTTTCTGCCCAATGACAAATGCCTACCCTAGCTGCACTGCCTGGTGAACTTCTTTATGAGAGATAATAAGCTTCTTAATTTCCCAGATTCAAAAAATGGGAAGGTATCAGAATGATCAGGAATGATGCCCCAATTTAAGTTGCATCCCAGAGTCTACCCAGAGGTGGGTATGGTGCCAGATACACGGGCACTCCAGATGAGAAGTGGCTCCTCTCCCAGCGGCCTTCAAGCCCACCCTGAGGCCCACCTTCCAATCTCTTTGCTAAGCTATCTTGAGATGACTGGCTGAGGCCCTGCTGACCTCCCTGTCTTCTATCTCAGGGCTAACGGAGGCAAGGCAACAAAGCAGGCTCTTTGCCCCACAATCCTGTAGGGCACAGGATAAGAGAACACAGAGCTGGTTTGATTCCAAAAGGAAAGATAACCCAAGACAGTCCTGGCCTTCAGGATATAGCACACGTGCTTATGCTATGGTGAAGTGGATTCTGCTACTAGTTTGGAGCAAGTTCACCCGAGGGCATACTAGTCCTGCTTATTTCTCCGATGCTCTTCCACAGATGATCTAAAACTGGAGGAAAGGGGGAAACCGAAAACAATCCAAATGTCCATCAATAAAACAAAAACTGTGTTATGTTCTCATAATGGAATATTACAGAGCAAAAACAGAGAATGGACTACTGATACAGACAACAATCTGGATGAATTTCACATCGAGTGAAAGAAAACAGACACCAAAGAACTTTATATATGAAGTTTCAAAACAGGCAACGGTTTTCAAAAACTGTTAGAAGTCAGGGTAATGGTTACCTTGAGGGCAGGAGAAGGGCATTATATTGATTAGGATGTAAACATTTTGCAGGGATGAAAATTGTCTATATGTTGATTTGGATGGTGGTTATGTGAATCTATACAATGGCAAACATTTACTAAGTTGTGCGTTTAAGGTTAGCTCACTCGACGTACTTTATGTGTCAGTTAAAAAATTAAAAACCAAACAACAAAAATACCAAAGCAACGGAGGAGATAGTCACTGACATCTGATCCATCAAGCCCTGTCATTTAACCCCTGGAAAGCTTTCTTACCTCCTCCGTAAATATATTCTTCTACCTACCTGCTTTGGCTGTCAAATTAAATTAGACGAAACCGAGTGAGGTGGTTGTTCAATCTCATTTGTTAAATGTATGCTCGACAAAGGCAACACTGTCAATCTCAATGAAATTAGGGTTTGTCAAAGTAAGGATCTGATTGTTTTTCTTTTTTTAAATAAAAGACAGCTTTCTGCATTTAGGACGCACTTTCAAATATCTTTCCAGCAGCTGTATCTCTCAGCCTATTAGTCAAGGGCAGGCGCCCAGCCAGCTGTTTGCTGGATTCCACTTCTACGTACATGATCATTTCAAAGGTCATGTATATGTTAATTTACTACCTGGTTGTTATTTAAGAGGATTTTATTACATCATTTTATGTTGATTTATTATTTCTCCTCCTCTAGGAAATGCTAGATTCTAGAGCAGCCAATGGCGGGGTAGCTCTGGGTAAGTATGACACTTCAAAGAAATCACTGTTGTCATTTTTCAAATTAAAAAATGAATACACACTGGCAATATGTTTTGGTTGGACAGGATTATGATTGCCACTGTCTGGAGCTAGAAGAAAGAAGTGGCTTAAACAAAAATTGTTTACGTAAAAAATAGAAAAAAGGAGAGCAAGCAAGAGAGACACCCACAGTATGCCCTATCTAAATAATTACTTGACAGTAGCCATGCCCATCCGGTGAATTTCACAATATCTAGGTCTTAATAATTTCATTTGACTTACTTTTTTCCTGGGGACAACCTAAACGCTTAACTATTTTCTTGTAAGGCTATGCAGTTTCATTTTCTATGGGTTCTGTGTGGCCAACAGTATCCTAAAGCTGGAATAATATGGGAAGAACATGAAACACAAAGAGGAGAAAGAAGGACCTTGGGAGAAGGAGGGGTTAGAGAGGGGAGACGGCCCCACAGAGGCAGCTTGCCGGAGGGAAGGGAGGGTTGATGGAATGGGATCCTGTGTGTAAGGCCATTCCATAGTTGGAGTTACAGAAAAGGATCCGTGGTGCCGCTTCAGGGAGGAGAGTGGCGATGGGGAAGGGAAATGGCAGAGCGCCACAAGCAGAGACCTGGAGAGATAGGGCCCTGATACAAAGCACTTCTTTCCTTTCGAACAGACAGTTCAGTGCCTCCTTTACTTTGCACCAGCACCTGTAATCTGTGAGGCCTCGCCCACAAGTGCTCCAGTCGGAGAAAAGAATGAGTCACGCTCAAAATTGTCAGTGAGTGATCACTATTGTTCTTCTGCTCAAATGTCACATCCAGGCGCCCTTACGCTGCCATTCAGAAATCTATTAGCGGCATAGCGGAGTCAGGAACTTCTCTGACCTACTTTTACCAGGGAGGGGAGGCTTCTGATTCGTAATCAGTGAAACAGCAAAACGATCAGAAAATGTGTGTGGTGGTGTGCCGGATTGACCCAGGGAAAGGTTAATACAATGTAACTTAAAATAAATATGCGGGGGGGGGGGCAGGGAGAAGAGCCAGACAACAGGGAGTCCTTCGGAACCCAGAACACACCCTCCCCTCTCCAATGGCGGGAACTTTGCAGTTTATCTGTGCCCTCAAATCCCCCCACACTCTTGCCGCTCCAACTGTGCCCTCCCACCGATGAATTGTCATCTATATCTGCAGTGTGACCCCCTGCCCTCCATAATGCCTCTGGGTCGCTCCGGCTCCACCGATACAGGTCCATGTATTTAAATGTCCACAACCGCAAACTCAAACTCAAATCATCCAATGTTATATCGAATTATAGCTCTCTGCCCCAAACTCCACCTTCTTCCTCTGTTCCCTTTCTTAAGTTATGTGGAAAAATACCCTTCCAAGAAAAGATTAGAAGAAACTAGACACATTGCTTTGTGCACTGGGTTTTCTCTCCCCTCAAAAAAATTCATCTTAAAACTCTTTTAAAAATGTTCACACCTACATTATAACCGCATTTTGGAAAATCAAAAAAAAATATTTAAAAAAAAAGGAAAAATTCATCCAGGAGTCTTAGGTCCTCAACAAATCGAAACCATTTATTTCATTTTATTGTTTTATTTTTTTTTTTAAGGAAACGACCTGTCATGACAGAAATATATATTTTTTCCTCTTTTGCTCTGTATTTTATAGTAAGCCATTTTCCTTGGGGCTATGGAATGGCTCGGAATCCCCTTAAAAAGCAATACCTGCCCCCATTCCACATCTCCACCTCCATATGTCCCTCCCCCTGAGTGGGTGTCTTAAATGATTCCATTTACCCACACTTTTCTGCAGTGTCACATCCAACGTGCACAGTATTAGAAGCGATGCTGACAGGGAGGGAGCAATGGGACGAAGGCTGTCTGCCTTCACTGCGGCTTGAAAATTAAATACTATTTATTACTGTCCTCTCTTGGGTCGGCCACTAATCTGAAACTTCTCCACAGCAAAGTTACCTGGCAGTGGCATGGCTGAACCCTAGAGTGAGTGATGCAAATGGTGCCGTGGAATTTGCAAAATTCCCAGACAAGGTTAATGTATGTGTCAGACAGCATTTCTTCTTGGAGAGGGGCAGGCCTTGAGGCAAAGATTGAAGTGCAGATAGTTTTGTGGGAGGAAGTCCCAGGTTGCTCTGGTGTGGGGGCGGGGAGGTGAGCCTGGAAGGGTAAGCAGACATTCCAAGGCCTTTAATAAGCAGGTGCCTGCTGTGGGCAGCCAGGGATCACTTCCTCTGGGAGTTGACCTCAGAGCTATCTCCCACTGGCCCAGTGGGGGGATGGGAGAAAGCTCTGATGTCTATCTCCCAATTCCACTGTCGCAATAGTTGGAGGCTTCCCCAAGGGTACTAACTCCAGGGCCCCTTGTTTGCTCAACATTTGAGCCAAGTACTGTTCCCAAGGCTAGCAGAAACATTTTGTCACCAAGAGCTGCAGAGGGTGGCAGTGAGCTCACAGGGAGGTGGAATGAATGCCAGGGACTTAAGGGTCAGCTGCTACAGCTTCTGTAGAGAGAGGGTCAAGGGCTCAAGTGCTGCAGACACCAAAACATCTGACAACGACCACTATGCAGGTGCAGGCCTGGGCATTCCTCTTTATTCACTTCCTGAAATCCGTCCCGGTGTCCAGGGTCAGTCAACAGGCCAGATTTTCCCAAGGTCTGAGCTCCCTCAAAGTAAATTAGGCATCTTTTGAAGTTGTCTGTACTTCCATGGGCGCTCCCAGTGAGAAAATCTTGGCACTGGAGCCAAAATCACAGACCACAGAGACTGCAGCAACCAGTTTACCCCCATGGACTAATTTTTACACTGGGAAATCTGACTCCGTAAATACTGCTATCCTCACAGATGATGTCTGTTTGGCAGTAGAGCTCTGAGTCCCAGAGAGCCTGCCACTCTCCCACATGTGACACTCTCTTCTCCAAAGGCAGAGAAGTAATCAGATTCAAGACAAGCCATCTGCAGGCAAGTCAACTGCTTCATTCTTCCTGGAAACCTGTAAGTTAGTGGTTTCATTGTTGTTGTTTGATTTTTGTAAGCTCCATCTTTGTCAAATGCTATCACAGGCAACATTAAGACAGCTCTACATATGGCCACCAAAAGATATGCTCAACAATGTTCATAGCAGCTTTATTTGCAATAGCCCCAAACTGGAAACCTCCCAGATGTCCGTCAGCAGAACAGATAAACAAACTGGGATAGTCCATACAATAAGATACTACATGGCAATAAGAGACACAAACTGATGATACACGCAGCAATGTGGATGGATCCTAAAAGCATTGTGCTAAGTGAAAGCAATCAGGCGTAAAAGACTATATACTGCATGATTCCATTTCTGTGGACTTCTACAGCAAACAAGATTAATCTATGGAGGCAAAAGTCAGAATTGTGGTTGTCTTTAGGAGATATAGATTGGGAAACGACTCAAGGGAGCTTTATGGGATGCTGAAATTTGATTCGATTTTGATCTGAGCGCTGGTTACATGGGTGTATACACATGTAAAAATCTGTCAGCGCTTAAGATTTGTGCACTCCATGCACTTTATTGTATGTGTTATATATACTTCAATAAAAAGGTAAAATAGAAAATAAGTTAAAAATAATAATAAAACAAGACAGCTCTAGAGAACACCGCTTCCTTCCCTCTAACTCTGCCAGGTAATGCTGTGATCAGCAGAAACGTGCTTCCCTAGAGCTTGGCTTCCTAAGGGAGAAAATGGTCTAGAGGGTTCTCTTGGGTAAAGCTGGCATTTTTTTTTTTTTTTGCCACAGGAAACAGGGAAGACAAGAGAAAAACTCAAAGTGAGCAGCATGGAGCCTTTGGTAGGATGCCTGAGTGCCTTGGGGATTTAACTGGTGTCCCCTCAAGCATATCTACAGAGAGCACACTCACGCACTACCACTGCGACACATCACGTATCCCAGTCACCCAGAGTACTGCACATTCACTGCGCACCGCACATACACATCACATTCACATACACAAGCACATCACATTGCAGACGCACACACACAAATACAGGAGATGCTCGTAACACACATGTGCAGGGGAGGCAGCCTTTCTTGCATTCAGCTCTTAATGTTCCAGCACTGGCTGGGTGATCATCTCCCTCCTCCTGCTGCCAACCACAGCCACTGTCATCATCATTATCATCATTGCCATCATTCCAGGAACATCTCTCATGGACAGGACGTCTCAGAGAGCACACAGCTGTGCCCACGAAGACATCTGCCTGGAGCTGCCTGCTTGCCCTGAAAACTATCCAGGCACATCAGGTTTATGCCTCATTCTGAAGAGTGAGTGTCCTGCAACCTTTGGCTCAGCCCCAGCACAAGCCCTGCAAAGATGGCTATACACCCTCCTCCTCTTTGTCTCTCTGGCCTATTGGCCACTGCCCTTTCCTCCAAGAGGAAGCCTGTTCCACTTCTTAGTGCAGGACGGTGTCTTCCCTGGAGCCCAGATCAGCCCTGGCCTTCCAGACAACACTGACCTCATCACCAGGAGGCTGCAGAGAAACCAGCCAAGAGCACAAAGGTGCCACATTGTCCTGTTGGGACACCAGTGCCTCCTCATTGTTAATCTCTGCCACAGGCTCCAATTGGAGCATACCTGCATTATTCGGAGATTCCAGAAACCTTTCTTCCACTGTTCACTGTTACCTTAACTTGAAGAACTAAACCCACTGAGTCCATTTCAACACTTGTTGACCATCTAGACTTTCTATAGCAATAGGTATCCACATGTGGAAGACAGTAAAACCTGCCTATCAGTGTCCTCACAATTTCCCTCTTAAGATTCTACCCTAAAGAGAGAGGCACAAGCATGTTTATCGCAGCTCTTTGTGTTATAAAGACTGGGAACAGCCTAAATGACAACCAAGAGAGAACTGATTAATTATCACAGATCGTTACACAGAATATTACCAGTCGTTGCAAAGGATAACACAGATTGGTATATTCTGACATGCAAATTATGTCCAAGGAAATTATTTAAGGGGAAAATAAGTGAAAAGGTCTTGTGGCAAGAGAGAATATTGATTTTGTATACATAAATAAACTAATTTTTGTTGAATGTGTGTATGTGTTAAGAACTTAAAGAATAAAACCAAGCTTGTACCAGTTTTCTCTGATAAAATTACAGAGGGCTGTTCCTTTCTTTGTTTTGGATGTCTATAATGTTTTCATTTTTTAATGTGTTACTTTTTTCAATCAGAAATACAAGATAAGAAACTAAAATGTTTTTTTTCTTAGGGCCCATCACTGGCTCCCTACCCATTCTTTTTAAAGTCTTGAGTTACAGACACTCAGAAGCAGCTGGACCTTGAAACCACTCAGACCTGGATGAAATAGTGCATCCAGCATTTTCCAGGTATGGGAACTAGGCATGTGACTTTGCCTTGTTGATCTTTTCTTTACTCCATCATCAACAAGCCTCATTGAGAGGCTACTCAATGCCACCCTCTGTGCCAACCAGGGGAGCCATCATGGCAGACAAAATATTCACCCTCTTTTCTCACTTGGAGCTATATCTACAACTGTAAAATGAGGGTAACTTTACAGACCTACTGAAGGGATTATTATTAATGTAAACAATCCCTGGCACATAAAAGACCTTTGAAAACTATCAGCTACTTTTTTTAAATAACCAAGGAGTGTAACTTAGTTAAGGTAGGATAGGCTGCCTAACAAATTACTCCACATTTGTAATGGCTCACTAATGGAAGCTTATTTCTTATTTATGTAACAGTCTAGGGTAGGGGCTCCATACCAGGCACTTCCATGTCATGCAATGATCCTTCCCAGGCAGAGGAGGCTCTGCCACCTTCTAGGGTTACCCTGGACTTTGCTCCATCCCAGACAGCCAGTGGATAAGAAAAGAATATAGAGGAAAACCTGGAAAACTTTTATGATTGGACCAGAGATGCACATGTCATTTCCACTCACATCCTATTAGTCAGAACTCAGTTACGTGGACTGCAAGGGAGGCTGGGAAATGTAGGCTGGCTGGGTGCCTGGGAAGATAAAAAAAACATTAGAAGAAGAAACACACACCAGTGACTGTGTGTTTGTGTTTATTTGTGTACAGCCTGCAAAATGCTTTTTCTCTGGGAAGCTTTGAAGTTCGTCTTTGCGGAAGAACTTCTAAGAAGACATCTTTTTAAACCTCTCTTTTTTATTATCAAGGTTGTCTTGCTACCATCTGAGATATCACTAAAAAACAACACCAGCTCCTAGCTCTGACTTTCACAAGATTTGAGAGGCTGTCAAAAATAAATGCCAACTCATCAGATTCTGTGTGAAAGAGATGCCAACACACATATAACTCAGACTAAAAGCTGCAGACAGGAGCTTTACTGCACACACATTGTCACTTCTTGTCTAAAGAACCTTATATGCCAGCCAGCAAATCCATAGACTTAATCATTGGAACTAAGAGGAAATATAATTTTTTTCCTTAAACTGGTGCTTTGCAAAACCAATACTTATGCGTCTGTCAGAAGCTTACATTATAAATTCAGAGGGCTAGAGATTTAATTCTACAGTTTGGTTTGCTTTTGTCATCCAGAATATTGCAGAAAGGCCACAGGTATGGTTGAGATAGGGTGAGATGTGTCCAACATGACATTATTCATTCATTCATTCATTTATTCATTCATTCAATAAATATATATTGACTCCTCAGTTGTAGCATTGTGGGTCCCAGGTTGAAGATACCAAGATGGAAAGCTCATTAAGTGTCTAGTGAGGGAGTCAGCTACTCGACACAGTTACAACTCAACAAGACACCTGCTGCAGGAAAAGCAGGAGCCATGGCAGTGGAAGCAGAGTTTAGAAAGGCCATAGATTCTTTGCCATTTCTGATTTACTTGGCACGGAAGTAACTCATCAGAAAGTCTCCTGTACTCATTAGATGAACCAAACTGACTGGAAATACAAAGAGAAAGACAATGCTCCAGGAGCCCCAAGCGCGCTCTTTATTTATGCTGTTATTGGAAAGTGAAGTGGGAACGATACTGGCAGCTACAGATTTTGGATCCCTCCTGTGTACCAAGCATTGTGCATACTTGTCATTCATCTTGACAGGCAAGTATCACCACTGCCCATTTTACAGATGTCATCTCTGAGGCCCAGAGAGATCAAGACACTTGCCCCATTACGTAACAATCTATAGACTTGGGTATCTGGTCTATTTGACTCCAAAGACTGGGCAACTTTTCATTGCCACCCATCACTGTATCCCCTACATGGAAGATCAGGGAAAGCAGACCCAGCAGACAGTGGTGGGACCCATGGCTGAATCGGACTGCTCAGGAGAGGCAGCAAAGGAAGGGGGAAGGAGGCCAGCCTCAGGAGTCAGTGCTCGCCTCCTGGAAGTAATGTGAGGATAGTCTTGGCCCTCATTCATTAATTCAATAATATTTATTAAGCAACAGCTAGGCACCAGGCACTGTTCTAGGTGCTGGGGATATGGCAGTGAACAATGGGGCGGGGGGGGCAGTGGAAGATGGGGGAGTAAATATGCTCCAACCCCCAAATTTTTGTCACTTATCAGAGGTAACAAAATAAATACCTTTTCATTCTTGATGCTAATAGAAAAATATGTTAGAGGTTTTTTTTTGGGGGGGGGAAGGGGATCGATTTAAGCACAAGAAGACTTTCAGTTGTGTAATATATCTTCCAAACTCCTGGAAAAGATAATGGATATAAGTATAGTGAAAAAAAAAAAGCTCTTAAGGATATGAACCAAACACATTGATAGAGATCTTTGGGTGGCAGGGTTACAAATGATATTTATTCTCTTCTTGTCACCTTTCTATAGTTGTAAATTTCCTAAAATAAGTATGTATTACTTTTATAATCACAGTGAAACAAAAACTTACTGAAACGTTAAAGAAATGAAAACTCCAAAGAACCAGAACCTTCCTCTCCCGGTATTTAGTCAGTAACTGACAAGTCAGTCAGACAAGGCGATGCTTCGCTCTTCTAGTCAAGCCGAGTGATATCTTATTTCAACGCACTGCCTGATTATTTTAGAATTTGCTCACAGGGGTAGCCACAGGAGGAAATATACACTCATCACTGAGATATTAGGGACTGAATCCTGAAGCTTAATTTTTCATTAGGGCATTGTGCCATTTTTCAATTAAGACAGGTTCATCTTTTTTTTTTTTTTTTTGAAAAGTGCTGATGTGTAAAACCTCATTTCCTTCCTTAGCACACTGGCCCATGGATTTTATTTTTAATTGATTTCCATGTGCTTCTACGAGTGGCAGAGAAACTGGGCTGGTGAGCTGTGTTGCCAGTGTTCCCAGTACTGGAAAGGAAACTGAAGCTCTGCAAGAACAATGCTTTGGAAAATCCGTAAAACCCAGTTGAACACACCTAACATTTGTATGAAAGGGCAGGCATTACTCACAGCGGCTTTGACAGTGAGAAGGGAGACTGAAAAGCCATCCAGCCCTTCAGCAATGAATGTGCCTGGATGAATCGGCCAGGTCTCAATTAGAAGACAAGGAAAAATTCTCTAATAACATCTCGATATAGTGGATTCATTGTATTATCTTTTTATTAAAAGTATTTTCCATATTTTTGAATAAAAGATTGCTACCACCTGCTCCCCACCAAGTATCAAATCTAAAAATGGAAATAAATACCTTCGCTCAAACTAATAGGGTGTGTGAGGGGCTTAGGGTTCTTAACATAAGATTCTGTTTCCTGCTAGAAATATTGTTTCAGAACAAGTAGAAGCAATGATAGAAGGACCACAGGAAACATCTGTGTATACAAGCAAACCAGCTCACTAGGAATAAAAATGCATTATGAATCACGAAGTTCTAAATATTTTTATTAACACAGTTTGTTAACCAAGATCTTAGAAATAAGGTTCCCTAAGAGTTCCTCATCAAATGCTTTTTTCCAAATTTCATTTTATTCTTGAGAGAAGTAACTCTGAAATCTTATCTTAGATTTTAGCAATGACTTTTCTATTAAAAGTTATTTCTTTTCCATCTCAGGCTGAGCAAAGCTCTGGGCCAAGGGGGTTAGGGAATTTGTTTCATAAAACTGACAGTCTGGCGAGCATTCAATCACTCAACACTACACAGCCCAGGAGAACAAATAAGTCCTTTTCTGATGCTGCTCCAGACACATTACGATGTATGCTCCATAGCTTTATTCCTGCATTAGCCCCTTTTGCCTCATGCAGCAACCAGGAAAGGGGGCAGAAAGCACATCAAAAAACTGACAAAACTGATGAGGAAGCAAAATTAATCAACACGCTCTCATTTGGAAGTTGGGGAGGTATGAACACACTGGATATGCTGTTTTAGTCGTGATACCTGGCTTCCTTTCCAGAAGGCCAATACATTCAGGGGACTCTCAGCCATTTTGTTGTCCCATCCTCAATGCTTCCAGACACGTGTCTTTGCAAGATCCGGTAGAGGCTTTAATGGGCAGATAAGGCCAGCTTGCTGACTGCTTTTAGAAGAGGTGGCACCAAAGGCAGGCTGCTGGCTCACAGTCTGGGCATCGTTCTGGGCAGCTGAGAACAGCCTGCCTCAAACCCTGCACCAGCGGAAACTTCCTGTTTAATAGGCCTAAGTCAGAGCAGCCAGAGAAAGGAAACCATTAGAAAATTTCTTCCCTCCTCTCTAAAAAAAATTACAGGGACTTTTTTTTTTATATATACTCATACACAAAGCTACAATTGAAAAATTCTTATGTGAGACACAACTCATCCATGTAGTTGGAAGATAGCGGTTAGTGAAGAGTAATGAAGAGGGTACAGGGGACTTCTGAGGGCTGGTGTGGTCCCTGTCTCCATTAGGGTGCTGGTGACCTGGGTGTGCCATTTGTGAAAATTCTTCAAGCTGTGCACTTAATAGTACGTGCATTTTTCTGTATGTATGTTAGTATTTTAAACAAAAGTCTGAAAACAAAAATTTGCGATGGGTAATTTTTAGGACTTCTCCCATCCACATAGCTGGCTTTAAAAATCAAACATTACCAAGAAAAAAATAAACCATACCCAGCCACTGCTTAAAACTTCTGACCTACTGAAAGTGTTGTGAAATAGAAAGTCTTTTTAAAATACTGGTACTAATACTTAAAGTTTTACCTACCATGTCCTTCATGCTTGGGAAAGAATATACGGTAAGCGATTTTGCTATAACTAACATCTAGCTACTCCTGAAAGGCATAGAGAAATGACAAAACTCATTTTCACTCTCGGACTCATGGTGGGACAGGGTGTTACTGCTGGAGGCTCTTTCCGAAGACCCAACTCCCACTTGGGGTCTTCCTCACTCCTTCACTATTTGAGCCATGCGGCCAGAGGAATCTAATCCTTACTTTTTTCAAATCTTCCTGTTTTTCCCTTTCTCTTTTATTTCCCCACACTGAATTCTTCTTTATTCTTGCTGCTGCTGTCCATAAGAACAGACTCGGATGCTTTTTCCTGTTACTGGTATCACTGGTGTCAGGTGAGTGTGTCACCTCACCCTCAGTTTCTTTTTGCATTTCTAAATGTACCTAAGGGTTTGCACCAGCTCAGGCCTTCACAGGAAAAATCGGCCTAGTTAGCTTGGTATTCCAGGGCTCCTCTGTCCTACCATTTACAACATGCTGAGATTTATTTTACAAGAGAAATAATTGGGGTAGGGATGGAAAAGGAAAGTTTCTGAAGACAAAAAAAAGTTGTCATTTGGTTTCAGAAGTTATGAATAACGGAGGTCTAGGGTTGCTTTGCAAATTAAGATCCAAATGGTCTACTGCTACAAATGATTCTGCATTTTGCTGCTCTTTAAAAAGTCGTCTAGATTTTAGCAAAACGAACGAACAAACAAACAAAAAACTCTTTTCTAACCATGGTTTTAAAGATGTAGGAACAGAACACATTATGCAAAGAAACTGTTTTGTTCATCCAGGACCTAGTTTAAAATATTCCCACTTCTGGTTAAGAACTTGCAGGGCCCAGATGCCAGCAGGACCAAAGAGTTTGTTTGGTCACCTGAAACTCATCGGAAATGTCCAATGTCCGGTGACTCCTTCAGATGAGCATGATTACAAGGAGGACGTGGCAGAAGCTAGTTTCCAGGAAAGCAGAATGGAGTTCTCAGGCCCTTATTTTAAGAAAAACATGTCATTTGGACCCAGAAAAGCTAGCAGAAAGGCCTTGGGACACATTCTTGCCTTCTCCATTCCCAAGCTCCCTTTCTGCTCTGTGGTAGCATCACCACACCAGTCCCCTTGGTGTCTGCGGCTTTGGCCCCAACCAGCCCAGCCATCCATATCATGACACCTCCCCTGGCAGGTGGGGCAACCAACTTATCCCAGTTTGCTCAGGAACGCCCAGATTTTAAAGCTGAAAGTCCCATGTCACAGGAGTCCTCTACCCCCCAATCCCAATCCCAGGCAAACCAGACAGTTGGTTGCTCTAGTCACAGGCTACTAGCCAAACCTCTCTCCCTTCAGCTGGGCCCAGTCAAGGCCTGGAGCAGCAGGATTACCCCACACTCCCCGCTGCTTACAAATTCAGACCTATTTAAAGTACATGAATTTTGAAAGTATATTTAAAGCTGCTGACTGAAGGTGTTCCTGGCTGTTAACTATGTCTGTCAGGTTTTCTTCCCCCACTCCCATTTTCTGGTGCATTCATTATTGTCATCATACTCCCTTCAGAAATTGGGGCTCAGATGATTACATGGGGAGTGCCAAGATTTTCTGACCACTCACCTAGGTCTAGGCTGCCCCAACCCTGGCTACACAGGAAAGGTGGGGCCCAGGTACCTCGTCCTGACTTCCTTGGCCCATCAAGGAAAGGGCCTAAACAACAGAAACCAAGGTGTTGTCATAATTTACTCTGTCAACCAGGCACCGCCAAGTCCTATAGAGTCAGTCTCCTAAATATTTCTAGAATCCAAACACTTGCCTCCCCCATCCACAGCCACCAAGAAGCTTCAGTTCAAGTTCATTGCTCTCCCTGGATTACTGCAGCACAGCCCTTTCGGTCTTCCTTCCCTCCTGCCCCAGCTCATTCTCCACTGGGGGAAAAAAACAAACACATAAAGTAGATCGTGTCACTGGCCTCTGTGAAACTGCCCAGGATAAAGTCCAAGTTCTTTATCAAGGCTTAATAGCTGTTTCTAAACGTTACTGTGGGCTTAAGTGAGAGCGCATATATTAAATTCCTAGCCAGGTGCTTCAGCTCTATCGTAGATTTGGAGAACTTAGAGTGATTCATCCTGTCCACAGAAGTGGTAAAAAGGGAGGGGCACTTGGCACTGGCCACTACAGAGAGAGATGGTAGACAACAGATTTGAAGGAAGGGAAGAAGGGTCCCACACAAATGGGGGATGAAGAGCTTCATGTCCAAATATCCAAGATAGAGTCGAGAGTGGGTCCAGTTGATTAAAGGAAGATGGGTCTTATCCCTTGATGAGTGGTGATGGCAGAGATGAGAGGGAAAGGAGTAGGGCCCCATTGGTGTGTTTGGATTTGCTGAGCTCTCGCATGGGTGGATGGCACAGAGGTAAATGGGAAGATGAAAATACTCAAAAGCACAAGAAAATGACATTTCGCCACTGATTAATGGGGACGGAACCCATGTAAAAACAGAAATGAGGTCTTGAGTTCATGCCTTTGAAGACTTACTTTCGGAAATAGACAAACTGGGTAAATTTGTGCGTTTGTACTTTTTTATTAAACATATTATGTTATCAGCATCTAAGTGCTACAGAGCACAGTGCCAGGAACCAAGAAGGGCTGGGTTGTTCTAGATGGTGATTAAAATGAACTTTAGGAAGTGCTGCCTGGCTCAAGAGAATGAATGCTGGTTTGAGACCAAGCCACAAAAAAAAAAAAAAAAAAGATACGTGATTCCCACTCTCAACAAACAAAACAAACAAACAAAATAAAGCAAGGAGGGAGAAATAGACAGAGAAAAGAAAAAGGCATAGGTTCTGTGTAAGAAAACACAGATTTGTACGAACTTAGGAAAAAATTATTCCACATTACTCTTTTACTTTATAAATATTCATAAGGAAAACAGCCTAATAGTTGCCTTCATGAGTAACCTCAGCTACTTCTTTAAACCTGCGTTTTTAAAAACAAGAACAATGTTCTCAGCATTGATGAAAGTTAGAGCAAAACTCAAGGTTGCCAACGCGATAGTTCCCTTTCCAAGGACCTCTCCAGGCCCCCTCGCCACTCACACCCCCTTGCCTCCAATCCTGTCCCAGGGCGTCTGGCCTGTGCTCTCTGAATGGACAAAGACATTAATTAGGGTGAAGATACAAGGGTGGAGGAATCAGCCTCTTTACCTGTCTGGCTCACCTGTTTCACTTTTCTTTTTCCTTCCTAGTTAACTTTTCTGCCACCATTTAATTGCAGAGAAGAATAGATCGGACAACAAATGGGCCTCTCTGTCCAGGCTTGCCCTACATCACCAGGGTGGTTAGGAAATTAGAGATTATGCCTCTTCCTTCACCCTGCCCAGCTCTCCATCCCCTCCCAAGGAGCCCCAAATTAAAATGAATGCATTCCAGAACAACTTTCAAGGGAGTGATCAAAGCTGTGGCCCAAATAAAGTGACTGTCCCCCCAGGCCAGCAGCAAAAAGGAAGCTTCTCCCAGCTGATGTGAGCCAGTGACTACTGTTCTCTGTGTAACAGCTGAACCCCAGACCACACTACTTGAAGATGCAGAAATTCATCCTTAAGCCCAGGTAGATAATGTTCAACCAAAGCCTAGCACCAGCAGCATCAGCAGCATCTGGGAACTTGCTAGAAATGCCAATTCTTGGGCCTCACTCCAGATTGCTCTGGGGGCAGGTCCCAGGAGGTGGGTCCCAGTAATCTATATTTTTATAAGCCCTGCAGGTGATACTAATGCACACTAAAAGCCTGAGAACCACCAGTCTACAGAGTTCTGAGAAAGGGAGGAGCTGTGTTGGGCTGGGAGGGAGGAAGAAAGATGCTAAGCTGGTGGGCATTATAGGAGAGGTACATATGAAGTCAGGAGCAAAGGGGCAGAAGGGCACAGTGAAACAAGCATATTCTAGAGCAGCACTGTCCAATACAGTAGCCGCTACTCACATGTGGCAATTTACATTTAGAATTAAAAATCAGACAAATAGTGCATG
>NW_011888862.1:6348432-6357362 GCF_000151845.1 Pteropus vampyrus
CTTTCTAATGTTCTGGATGAGTAACATTTTTTAAAAATGGAGGCTCCAACAGGATTTGGACAACTTCTGACTTTGTCACAAAAAAAAAAAAAAAAGATGCTACGCTACAAATGCCATGTACTATCTTGATTATTCATAGAAGAAACTTTAACGCTGAATGGGAAAGGCCATTTTTAAATAAAGGGCAGTTCTGTAAAACGGAAAAGGTTAACTTTAAAAAAAAAGAAACTCACTATATTTTCACTTTTCTTCCATTTCACTGTGAATGGGTAGAAATTGTGTCCCATGCAGGCAATGGCCCACAAGCCTGTTCTGTGGAGACCACTGGTTTATGTGACATTCCAAAATGGTTCCCTGCGTGGTTCGGGCTGTCAGAATCAGCACTGATGACCCCAAATCCTGCTGCCTAGCTCCTAAGAGCAAAAACAAAGCTTGAGGTTTCTGGCATGGAGGTATCCAACAGGGAAAGGCAGTCTTTTCTGGCCCTCTTAAAATGTAAGCGATAAGCCACAGAGGATCCTAGAACAAATGGTCTCATATTGATATTTTCACATTCGATAATTTCATATTTAGTCTAGTAGGTTAGTAATTTTTTTCATAAAAGGAAATTGCAGCCAGGGCTAATTGCTCAATCTGAAATATATCTGGACATTGTTTAGATGTTGGAAAGGAGACAGTAATATTGCAGAGTTTTAGCAAAGAGGAGGGCATTGTTTTAGAAAAAAAAAGTAAATGTAAATTAATAGAAAATGTACCCTGTATGGTTTTTAAAGCTTTGGTGTATATAGTCGAAGAAAGAGCACCCCTATTTTGAGCTTCCCTTGACATTTTTCTTATTTCTAAAATGCAAAAGGAAATTCATCAGCGCAGGCTCAATGCATTCCCATTCATTGATTTGTTAGCCAATCAATGGCCATTGTAATCTGAAAAAAAATAACACCCGTTTCTATGAACCTTTCCAAGCGAGGCCGTGTTCAGCTAAGCTTAATAAAGAGAAAAACAGCAAGGACCATCTGGAAAACACTTCCGGAGTCGCGAAAGATAGTGGCAGCCTTTGCCCAACCTGCTATAAATAAGTGTCTCAGGGAAAAACACCCGATTTTCAAATCTGTTTCTATTTAATACAGCTGCAATAGAGTTTATTTAGCTTTTCCCTATAGCAGGAAGACTGTTTGCATTTTTATGACAGAGGTCTAAATGTTTTTCACAGCCATTTCCATTGCCATTATTTTGAGGAACAACATACCACGCGGACCTGTCTGTTTGCTTCTGCAGCACAAAGCAGTGGCCCCAGTGGCCTCTGCACCACGAAACTGGCCTCCAAAGCTCAGAATTATGATCCTGTTTCCTCTCCCAATGTTGCAACCATCACCCAAATTCCTGCCTGCAAGGGGGCTGGCAACTTAGAATGACCAAGTGTCACTTGCAGCAAATCAATTTTTTATCTGCCCAGACCCATCACGTTGTGGAATTCTGCCAGCTCATTGCCTCTTCCTTCATGAGGGTAAAAAAGAGTCAAATTACTCCTCAAGCCGGGCTAGAACTCACCAATGAAGATCTCTTGCTGGCTTGGCAATCCCCTACACACTCGCCTTGCCATCTTTCCTAACTGGCTAAGCTTGAAAAGGAATTCCTCTACAAACAACATTCCAAACTCATTCAGGTACCCTTTGGAAAAAAGGTCCACCTACCTTGGATGATTGCAAAATGAAGGGGCCCCCACTGAGCACCTGTCCATACAATCGAGCACCCCTAACTGCCCATCTCATTCAATTCTCCAAGTGCCCATCCTATTTTTATGCATGGACAGGGCAGGGTTTACCTCCCGGTGAATGCGTGCCCCTCCTCCCTAGCCTTTCAAGGGACCATCAGCAAGATGATGGCTGAGGGCTTGGCCCGCAGCATTTCATCTGTTGCTGCTGAGTGCAGGCATTACAAGGTGTGAAGTGCCTGAGGGAGCCCTGCTGACTCTCTTTCCCAAGGAGAATCGTTTCAAGGAAAACAAATGTGTGTTAAGAGGGACAAACATTGGGAGGGGTAGTAAAAACCACCTGAATTTGAAGTTCCAATAATTTTGAAAAATGCTCCATTTAGCGACCATTGACTCTCTCTGAACAGTACTGAAATTAGTGGTGGATAGATGGCTGCCGCAAGCTGAAATGAGTCTATTCCAGTGTTACAAGCAGAGCTCTCTCAAGTATACTGAGGGGCTAAATTAATTGGCTCAGGTTTAAGATGCTACAGGAGAAATAACAGTGGGGAGAAGGCAGGGGTGGAGGAAGATGACTGGTAGCTCTGAAGGCATGCCTAGAATCAGGTGCATATAAAAAAGAAATTGAGGAGGAATAAACTTGTTCTCTCTATGAAAAGCCAGAGAAGCCCATGTTACTACAATGTGCTGCCCCTCCCCCCAATTACCTATGACTTATCAATTGCCTGCCTTAAAAAAAAAAACAAACAAAAAAAAAACCTTTGTGTTTATACAATCTTACAGACCCTTCCATCAACCTTAGAATTAGTCAGGTACAGGACCCACTTCCAAATGCTAATTAATCACCCCCATAAATTGTATTTTTAATAGTCAGAGGGTGAAACTCTCTTTTATTATTTCAAATTGAATTTTCCAAAAACTGCAACTTACTTATTAAATCTTGGTCTAAACCAGTGCTTCTCATCCAGGAGAGATATTGTCCCAGAAGGGACATCTGGCAAGGTCTGGAGACATTTTTGGTTGTTACGACTACGGTGGGGGGTGATGCTACTGACATCTAGTGGGTGGGGGCAAGGGATGCTGCTGAACCTCCTACAGTGAATGCAGAGGACAGCTCCTCCACAATAAAGATCTGGCCTAAAATGTCATCAGGGCCAAGGTGGAGAAAATGTGCTCTAGATAAAGCCAAGTATGCTTGGCCTTTGATATTCTTATCGTTGGCAGTCATCAAAGACTTATCAATTGCCTGCCTTAAAAAAAAGGTGCTGCACTGAGCACCTGTCCATATCAAAGAGAGAAGATCCCACTGCCTTTGAAATCTAAGGTTGGTTTACATATATGTCACCTAAGGACATATTTATTCCTTTCAAAATAAAGGGAATAGGATCTCAATCTGAATCTAGGAACATTAAAGAAATACTGCCATCATGATGGAGGTAGGTATGGTACATTTTAAATGCATATTTCACCACTCTAAATGGATGAAAATTAATATCTCATAAAATAAAAAGATTATCTAGTTATATTCCATACAAAACCTAAATCAATACATTACGTCTTACTTAACCTGCAATTAGAGTTTAAAAAAAAAAACTAAAATAAGGAAATGACATTCTTTCCCATTTTTTACTAGCTGGGTACACATTTCTGAGCATGAGGCATTAAAACACAAACAAGCAGACAAAAACCTTTTTTTAAAGCAGATTTTTCCAGAGCATAAAAAGCTTCCTGAACCATTCTATTTTATTTACTGTAGATTCAATGCAGCCCATTCTCTTGGTTATGCCTGCCCGGCTCTCCAAATGCCCTCAAAACTGGGATGATGAATCACATACTTTGGCCCCACTGTGCCAATTAATAGTAAGCAAAGAATCCACACAGCCAAGACAGGACTTCTGCCTGGTGTGGTGGGGTGGGGGTGGGAGGGAGTCTTTCAGCCAGTTATTTCCAGAGGGTCTTATGAACAGGTGTTGAGATTCTCTAAAATTCCTTTAGTTCTAGAACATTCTGTGTGACTCTGCAGGGCCCCCAGCATGGGGGTGGGCTTTGGTCAGGAAAAATGTGTGTTCCTAGAGTCAATCTAGAGCTTCCAGGCTTAAACTATGAAGGAAGGAATCGCTGACAGCTATATCATTTCGACCCTTCCAGGCCACTGTTCCATTCTCTCAATTATATGGCAGAAGTGGCCATACACACAAAGGCAAAAATAACAACAACAACAACAAAAACGCCCAACCACACCCAGTCTTGGCTGCCAGCGAGGCCTAATTCTGCTGCTGAAAAAGAACAGTTGCTACAGTGCAGCTGGAGGAGCTTTTCCAGAGAACTGGTAATACCCTGGCTGTTAATGAATTATTTTTCGCCAGAATGTCGGATTCTTCCTGTGCTCCAGTAAACAGTCTGCTTCTGCCTTGGGAAACAAAACCAGCTCCTTCCGAGGAGCTCAAGGAGGTCAGCCAAGGGTCCCCTGTGGGGGCAGCCCCCTCAGGAGCCAGAGCCACAGGCGCCTGACCTATAAATCACTGCAGCCCCAAGTTCATTATTCCAGCTCTTTCTGTCTACTTGGGCCATGCCCAGCGCCCAGGGAAGGGCCTGGGGAGACCACATTGCCTCTCCGATCCTCCCCCGACCCCCCTGAACTGTCCCTTGGTCAGGTTTTCTCATCTTTGGCACCACGTGTGTGAAATCGGGCTTCCTTGCATTTATTCTGTCTCTCTCGCAGAAACTGTATTTATTTCTTTGCTCTTGTTTTCATCAACCTGTCAGGAAATAACTATGTACGTCCCCTTTTCTCCTTTCACTTCTTTAAGATTGGCCCCAGCCCCAAATAACCCACTCTCAGTATTAGAGTGTCTACTTGGGACACTATACTCCAAGCACAAATCCCCAGGAAGGATATTAGTAGAGCAGATGTCAAGGAAACCAGCTGCTCAGGCAGGAGACAGCTCTCCAATGGATAAGGACACCAGTCTGGGGGTGGGGGACACGAGAAAGGAAAAGAAAGGGGCCATTTTGTTCTAGCCAGCCCTGCCTACCCACCTTGCTCTCTCGTCTCCATTAAGTTTTAGGAGCCCACCTTCTAACAAAACTTGACTGAGCAAACATGCTCATGGGTAGACTGGATGGGAACCCCACCCACCCCCTGCCAAAAAAAAATGATGCCTTAGCTACCAAAAATCTAAGTCACCTAATGACAGGCTGTTGTGGCTACTGAGTCAACCCCATGTCTTCTAACTGCCATGGGGATGGAGAGCGTTTATGCCCCCCAAAACATCTGGAGGTGCTGCAAGGCTGAAGGCACAGGTTGGTAGTTAATCTGCTCTGATGCAGTGCTAATAGAAATATATACGTAATTTTAAAGTTTCTAGCAGGCACATTAAAAAGATCCTTTCAGGTGACATTAAACTTAATACTATAGCTTATTTAACCAATATATTCAAAATATTATCATTTTACCATGTAATTGATATAGAAATTATTAATGAGCTATTTTGCATCCTTTTTTTGTATTAAATCATAGAAATCCTGTGCATATATTATCCTTACAGCGCATCCTACTTTGGACTAGCCACCTTTCAACTGCTCAATAGCCACACTAGTGGCTACTGTATGAGATGGTGCAAATACAGAACATTTCCATCATTGTAGAATGTTTGATTACACAGTACTGTGCTGAAAGAAAGATCAAACCAACTGTGGGAAAGAGTGACAGGTGAGATCAGGACAGGCTATAGAGTTATTGGAGCTAAGAATTACAACAGAAATGGGAACTGCAAGGACTGGGATGTTCTAGGAGCCCCCGGCCCTACCTCTAAAGTGATTAAAATGGGCTTTTAAGAAAGGCCCAGGGCCCATGCCTGCATAGCGAGTATAATCATTACTCAAGGAATCTGCTGGTTGAGCCGCCTCCATCTTAGCTCTTCTGATCTGTTTAAAGCAGGGGATGGCACAGAAGATCACCAAAGTCGTGTATGTTCTTTCAATAACACTTCTGGATTTGCAATCTAATTTGGTGAAGCAGATACAGAAACACGATCAAATTACGTGCGCCTGTGTCTGTGTTTGCATGTGTGTTCTTGGCTGGAGAGAGGACGGTCATGTGCGAAATACAGAAGTACTAATGTGGCTACCAAAATCACCTCCACATCAGTGGCCATCAAAACACAAGAGAGTGGTAGATTCTAAGAGCTTATCAAAAATTGTGAGACACAAAGGAAATGCTTTGAGTATGAAAAGAATGAGATGATGGGTGTCTGGGCAGACAATCAGGTGGGAGAGAAAAGTGATAATCAGAGGCATTCTCCAAAGACAAGAGCTGCCGACTCTACAGCAAAGATGTCACCCTGATCCCCAAATCAAGCTTAATTCAGAATCCCGCACAGGATTCTGTGCAGGGGAGAATGCAATTAGCCACCCGCCCCCACCCCACCCCCCCTACCTCCCGCCACGAGAGCCTCAATCTCTGAGATCCCCCTCAGATTCTGATCAGGGAGGCAGAGTAAAAAACACCTCATATATAGATTCAAATTCTTGCTCTCCCAGTGACTCCAGAATTTCTAGGGGGTTAAGGCTGCCATCTGGTTGGAAGGAGGTTAAAGGACTAGCTTTGACAATGCATTTGCATAACAAGAGCCCATCTCATTTCTATTTAGAGTTTATCTAGCTGAGTCAGTTAAGAGTCAGAAATGCCTTACCCACACTTTGGTCCCACTATGGGCCTCAGGCAATTTACTTATCCTGTTTCAGCCTGTTTCCTCATTCACAGGATGAGAATGCTATTTCCATATCTCACATGGACTTGTCAACTTGGAACTGCCCCAGGCTAGAACTGGAGCATGATACCAGTTCCCCAAACAAAGTCCCAAACCAAAGATACATATCTCTAGATTTCTCCCTGCTGGGTCTCCCTTGACAATGACTTACAGCTCCTTCCCCACCACCATTCACTCCACCAGCTCCATCATTTAGTCACAACTCTCATTTATTAAGCAACAGTTGGGTGTTGGGTATTTCACAATGAAAAGGCATACATAGTCTTTCCACCTGAAGTAATTAGGGACTATTTAGGGCCTTAATCTACTTGGCACATAAGCGTGTACCCTGGGTAACTGGCTTTGTCACTGGTAGGCTTCCTCCACACACACCCCCAGGCATAATATTTTGTGAATGGGTGGAGGCTGAGGACTCTGGCCTTTGGGAGAAATAAATGAAGCTTGGAGGAGGGGTAGAGGGACCTGCTGCCCCTTTAAATCATAACCACTAAAGTCTGGATCAGACATGCGACTGGAAATTTCTCCAAGTCTCTGATTTTTTATCTGTAAAATAATGCCTCCATCACATCGTGGTTTCCCACATGTGAAGTGTTTGGCAGACAGAGGGCAACAACAAATGTTAATTTCTTTACCAATTTATTTCACTCCACTACTCTCCTCCAAATCTAAGGTTAGGGAAGGAGCCAGGGAACAAACACTTGGTATTTTCTGACCGGAGATTCAAAGCACACTGTGTGTAACCATCTTCCCATCCAGAATACGTCCATGCTGGGTCCAATGGATTGCGGGAGGCCAGTCCTATCCAGTTTTCTGGCCATTGTCACTAGTGCAGTATCTGTTTCCGGGTGCTATAGCACTCCCAGCAACACCTTGGTCACACGCCTCCCATCCTTTTCTTTTTCTTTCTTGCCTTTCAGAGATCCTCTCTCAGAGGCTGTTTTCTAGCTACAAGACTTTATTTTACATTTCTTACCCAACTGCCCACCAACCAAGTTCTTACACTGGGCAACTGGCATCACCTGGAAAGCTGTTTTCTCTTTTAATTCAGAGATGGGCAGGTTTTCCTGGGCGGACCCTCACCGCTGGAGGTCTGGGGTGTCTTTACATCATAAAGGACCCCGACCTGGGCAGCTGATTGGTGCTGGTGTCAAAGCGGCCAGTGCCCCAAGTTCCAGTCTGGCTTGGCTCACTGTACCCAACTGCCATTCCGATGCCTCTAGTGGGCATCTGTCAGGATGAGGTGCAAGTGTCCATTGGAGGGATACTGTGTGTGGGGGTGGTGCAGGGTGGGTGGGTGGCCTCTCTGGGCTTCTAAGGGGCAGAGAAATTGGGATGCCACCGGGCTTATAAATCTGTGCCTTCCAATCCACCGCTGGCTTCTGAAAGTGGCACAGCTTCCCATGCTCCCCTTTGAGAAGAAAAAGGAAAGGACAAAACAGTGGGTGGGGGCATTATGCTGCTCTGGTGAGCAGCTCCCACTCACTAGCCTCCCCGCTATCCTCCTCCCACACTGCGACCCCTCTACTGTAACAAAGGCACATCACTACACATTTTCGAAGTTATCGCAAGTCTCTCGGTCAATCAACAAACGATTCTGATGACTCAAAAGGAGGAAGAGAGACATCTAGAAAACGGTGGGAAAGATCCTCAGGGAAAAGCACAGCAAACCTTGCCCTGTGCACGCAAAGCTAAGAATTGCTTTCTCCCTGCTGGCTGCTTTTCTCTTGGTTCTAGAGAGAAGCTTCCAAGAATCAGCTAAATAAAGGGATCGCACCAGAGGATGAGAGAGAATGTTAAACCAACAAAAACAAAGACCCAAATGAAGCAGAGCGAGCCATGAGAATCCGCGGTTATCAAAACTTTGTTTGGTCGTATCTATTTATCATCGCTGTACACCCGGGCTCTGCGGAATATCATTCTGTTGATGTCACTTATCCTCAGCAAAATATTTACACATCCTTAAAAACGCCAGATGAGGGGGGCCGGCCCACGCACTGCCGCGAGCCGCCCCTCAAGCACCGTCGCCGAGTTCTGGGCAGACGGTGAGGTGGGGGCGCGACGGAGGGTGGCTCCCGCGGGCACTGGTAAGAGCTACGGACAGTTCCCGGAACGCGGCCATCCCGGCGCTGCGCCCTGCCCTGCCCACCTCTCCCCCACCTGACTGCTAGAAGCAGCCACATCCCCGATATGGTATCGCGCCTCCTCCTCCTCCTGCCTTTCTCATTGATTAAGTTCTCAAACCATTGTTAAAGCCGGGTTGCTTTTCCCTGGAAAACTGGGCTGAATTTATTAAGCTTCCTCATGCCACAAAAGGAATATTCATAAAAGTTTGGCAGGCAGAAAACGAGGCTGACTGCGTGCCACGGGGTGGGTGACAATTCGCTCTTCCAAAGCCACCTTCTTCCTCCGTGCCCCATCCCTTTCTCCATCCATCCGTCGTGCCCCAA
>NW_011888862.1:6357422-6386798 GCF_000151845.1 Pteropus vampyrus
GCGCCTCCTGCGTCCCGCCGCAGGTCCGCGCAAGGAGGGCGGGGTGGGGGGACACCGGCCCGCACGGGGGCGTCACGGCCGCTACCTCGCAATCGCAGCCGCCGCCTCCAGGAAGCCGCAGGGTGGTCGCGGGTGCGGGAACTCTCTGGTCTGGCCTCGCCGCCGGCTGCCTGAAGAGGGTGCGCAGCGGTGGGAGCTGCCGTCGCCGCTGTCACGGAGCTGCTGTCGCCGCCGCTGCCGGTTGTGCGTGAGCGTGTGTGCGCCTGTGTCCGGGCGAGTGTGTGTCTGCGTGCGGCGCCCGGCCTTTACTATATACACCAAGGGGTGGGAGGAGGCGGGGCAGGGGAGGGCTTGGGGGAGGTGGCGGAGGAGGGGGAGCAGAAGGGGGGCGAAAGGGTACCCGAGGAGGCGGCGGCAGAGGAGGGACAGGTGATCTCGCCCACGGGGAGGGCGTGGCTGTGGGTGGCGCGGGGTGGCAGGAGAAAGGGGCACGCGGAGAAAGGGCCACCCAGGGCGCAGGGTGGAGAGACGCCGGGGAGGGCTGGCGGAGCGGGGACCCTGACGCTTCGCTGCGGGCTGGGGACCATTCCAGATCCCAGGATGGATTGGAGAGAGAACAGAGCCCGGGAGGGAGGAGGGGGCTGGCCGATGGAGGCGGGGGAGGTGGGAAGGGCCCAGCGATCACCTCCTAAAATGTCAATTGTGACACACGTTGAAGATCCTTCTCACAAGGTGTGAGAATATTAAAAACAAAATTAGTCCACGGACATAATCTCATTTCCACGTAATTGTTTGAGAGACGATTTATTTATTAAGCACCAGGTGTTTGCCAGACAGTGGGCTAAGAACTGGAGTTAGAGATGATGAATACACGGTTCCTAACCAGTAAATAAATAATAGGTGTCAGCAGTACTATTGATTATTTTAAAACAAAATACAAACCTAAATCCTATAAATGTTTTAGGAGAGTAAAGGAAGCAACTACATTGGTTTAATTAATCCCTAAAGATGTAAAGATTTTTTTCCTGCTAATCAAGACAGGATGAAGACATTTGAAAGAGAATGACAGAGCAGAAGTGGCTTTAATCAGAGCAGAGAGCAGTCTGGGTCTAGGCGTCCTTTGCATGCTCAAACCTCCTTTAGTCCTCGACACTGTGAGTACCAACCATAACTTCCCTCTTGTAGAATGTGGGCTGGCTGCACAGAGTGTGAAATACATAGAGAACAGCCTGGCAAGTTTATAATTAGTATGGGAACCTGAACTTGTGTTTGAAAGGGTCTGTTCTAACCTTGTTATGTCATAAGCATAATGTGGTAGAAAGCAGGGCCACATTATGACTTTCATGGGCACTTTGCCTTTTTAGACGCCTTCCTCCATAAAAAAAAAAAAAAGTAAAAATTACATTTCTCAATTGCATTGGTGTGAAGATGACTATATTAATATATACTAAAATATTTTCTTCGATCTAAAGACCACTTTTTCTTCTGATTTTAAAAGAAATTAAAACATTTCCGTGCGCCCTTAAAAGTACCCATGCACTGTGCCTACTGCCCCGAGCAGAGGAGTCATCTCTGGTGATACCATTCCTTGATGCTGAGTAGGAGTTAAATTAAGAAGTGTCCAATCCACATAAGGGCAGACAGACACACAGTGCAAGTTTAAGAATTGATATGATGAACATCAGCGGGAAGTACCAGTTTCTACTTATTTCAGCCAGGCTCCTGGGGTTTTAAATCAGCTCTGAGTAACTAATGATACCTGTAGAAATATTTGTCTGTGAGTGTGTCATCTACCACTTCAGTAAACCAAAGACCTTCTCTATGGATCTCATAACTGTTCTGAGTCCTTGGATCAGGTATTTGAGGGCTCAGTTGCCAGGACCTAGCCTGAATACAACTAAAGACACAGCTGGGCAATTATAATGGGGCAAGTTCATGGATGAAAGATCCATAAAGGTTTTGTGTATGTTGAGGTTTTGTGTATAAGGCAGGGATTGATATCCTGCAAGGCAATTACTAGCCTATTTCTTTTGTCGGCCTCGTCACAACCCTAGGTTAATGTTTGATCCTCACTGGCAGTTGTGATTCATATTTGCTGCCCTTTGAGGTGCTTGTGTTTTCAGGGAAGTCTATATTGATTCAGATTAATGCATAATAAATAGGCATCATGGCCCCCATTCCCAAAGAAATGTACGGTGGCACCCTTCTGTATTTTCTTCTTGACTGCTCTTGCAGAGAGAAGGGAAAAAGAGGAGTTCATAAAGAGAATGTCTGGATTTGGTGGGGGGAGATGTTTTCAGACAGAAATAGGACATGGAATAATTGTATTCCTACAGTTAAAGGGCTGCCTAAAAAAATGGAGGGAAGAAAGGACATGCCCAAACAGCAGGAAAAAAATCTTTGTTGCTCAGGGTGATTTTTGAGATCTGTAATTCTAATGTTTGTTGATTTAAAATAAAGACTCAACAAATTTCCCATCTCGGATCTGATTCTCTTATCTTTATCTTGTTTCCCTAATACAGCATCTCCACATACTCTAGTTTTCACATGCTTGCCAGATGGATGATTAATTGATTTATTCAATAAACATCTATTAAGCACCTGATGTGTGCCAGTCACTGAGCTAAGGACTATGGTTAGAGAGATGGTTAACACAGGGTTGCTGACCCCAAGGAGCTCATAGGCCAGTAAATAAAATGTTAATAATACAATGTGACATGATGTGGTACATGAGTTACAAAATGGGCCAGGTAGACACTGAATTTGTGGCTCTATCCTTGTATTGGGAAAGGATAGGGAATGGCTTGGGGCAGGGCAGTCAGAAAAGATTGCAAGGAAATGGTGACAAGAGCTGAGCACTGAGAGATGAATAGAAGTTTTTCAAAGTAAGGGAAAAGAATTACAAATGAAGAGAACAGCAGTCACCAAAGTTTGGATGCAAAACACCTCCTGGAGGCTGGAAATATTTTGTGAGGGTGGAGTAGAGCTGTGAATAGCATTGGGAGATGCAGAGGAAGCTAGGGGTCAGTTGAGGTCCCTGGTCTGTCCCGTAAAGGAGCTTTTTCTGGTAGTTAATAGGGAGCATTGAAAGACTTGAAGGAAAGGAGTGAGTGACCAGGAAAGATTTGGGTCGAGGAATGATCGTTCCAGTGGGTGTGAAGGGCTGATTGGAGAGTGAGATTGGCAGCAGGGAGACCAGGCGAGAGAGAGAGACTGTGGCAATGATCAGAGTTGGAGTCAAGGTAGTGTCAGCAGAGATGAAGGGTCGGAACTTGAGTCAAGTGGTACTCAGGACATATAGAATCAACAGGACTTAATGATGGAGGATGCAGGGAGCAGTTAGGGTGACTGACACATGACTTCCTGAATTGGATGACAGGGTGGGTGAGGGGTGTGGTCATTGAGATAGCGGTTCCTAGGAAGAGAAGCAGATTTGGGGCTGGAAATGATGAATATCGTAAGTCCCCTCAGAAGCAGATCCTGAAACAAGGATTTAAGCGCAGGAAATTTATTTGGAAGTTGAAGAAAACTCTGATAGAGGAGTGGGGAAGGGAGACAGAGGGAGAGCAGCCAATAGGGGGCATGTTATCAAGGCCAATTACTACTGTGGGCAAGTGGAGCTTAACCTTGCAGGCAGACCCTTGGACATGATACGAAGCACTCACTTTAGAATTGTCCCAGGCAAGAAGTAAGGAAGCTCATTGAAGGCTGCCCAGAGGATGTGAATTTTCTGGCAATTTCAACCTGCTGCCTAGCATAAGTAGAGTCTTCTCAGGTATAGGGAGAGGTTACTGACTGGCAGCTTGGATGTCTGTGGAGCACATTGAAATGGTAGTGTCCAAGGGATGTGGATGGAGCACTATCAGTGTCTTCTCCAGGGAGTTCTGGTTAGGACATCTTGAGTTGGAAGTACCTGTTTGGTAGCCACAGAGAGAAGTGTAGTAGGCATCTGTAAGAGCAGGTCAAGAGTTCAAAATCTAAGCCGGAGACCTAGATTTGGGAGTCGTTAGACCCTGGGTGTTAGTTGAACCAGTGGGTGTTGATGAGCTCTCAAGTCACACATATCACTTAAGTTGTGGCTCAGCCCATCACCCTGGGCCATGCCAACATAATTCAATCTAATCTGAACATCATTGTGAATTTCTCTAGTTCTTGGAAGCCCTGAAGTTGTAATGCCAGTTTACTGCTCATAGGTGTGAATGTATCTGGGGAAAAGAGTCCATTACTTTCAAGAAATTCTTAAGGTGTCTATACTTTACTGAGGTAGAATTGAAACTTTAAAAAATTTTGGTGGTCACTAATATTTACTGGATGATTGAGTAACTGACTAAGGCAGGCATTTAAAATCATAATCACAATGCAAAGGGATATATGCTGGAAAAAAATACAAGATATAGTTAAATCACAGAGGACTGAAATCAAGCTCAGGGAACGAGGATGGAAAGCATTCAAAGAAACAGGCCAATGAGAATGACATTTTTACCTGAAGAATATTCAGAGCCCACGGGGTAAGGGAAAGGTTTTGACTATTTTGATAGAACAGAGACTTCTAATGTAGTTATTTAGCATGGGGGCTTCGGTATCCTTCATTTGGAGACCTCATATGAACTGTATTAGGTCCTGATTTTAGCAAAAATCGAATCAAAGGTTATGTCAATTGGTCCTTCAGTTAAGCAATCAACATGTATATCTCGAGCAGCTATTAGTTTACGGTAGTAACCTACATACTAGAACACACAGAGTAATAAAGTACGAGCCCTGCCCTGCACTGGTCTCTCATAGCCCAGTTGTAGCTCTCTCTAGTCTCACAATCAGGAGAGCATTTGATTTCAGAAGATTTTGAGAAATTGTCAAGAGTAAGAAGCAGGTTAGGGCTCTGCCTATGGCTGCTCCATTATACATTCTCCATTCCTCTTTCCTAACAGAACCCCAATGTTGTTCAAATATCCATCCCTTTCCTACGAAACCATGTACCTTAGAATTTCATCCTGTCTTTAGGGTGGGGTCTGTTTGACCTGAAGCAGATGGAACCCTCCTGCTATGATTTGGACCAGATAGACAAGAAGAGAGATGTGTTAGGGGCATTATGAAGAAGTTCTTACTCTGCCAGGACAGCTACCTTCTCTCTCCCACTGGGCGTCAAGATAATGGAATTTCATTTGCAACTGGCAGCAAAAACACAATGCGGTGACCATATAATTCATCATCTAAACTAGGACACTACCAAGGGTAAAAGGGGTTGCTATTACTAATTATGTCAAAGCCTAAGGCATAAAGTGGGTCTTCCGTGTAAACCAGGATGGATGATCACTATAATGCAAAGAGCCAGGCCTAGGAGAGACCTGGTGCTCATGGCAGCACAACAAAAATAGACAACCAGAAACTCTAATGATGTTATCGAACTGCTAAAACAACCAACTACCTCTGGGGCCACCTGAACTTGCACTTCTTATTACATAAATTATTACACAGCTTTCTAGGTTAAACTTCTTTGAGTCAGGTCTCTATGGTTTGCAATTGAAAGCATCCTAAGATGTACAGTACTACAATTGCAGGATAGTTTTTGTTTTGTTTTGTTTCAGCCCCAGATCAGGTAGAGGCTGTCTGGAATCAACAGATCTAACAAGAACAAGCGGAGGGAGGAAGTAAATTGGGAATTGATCTTTCAATCTGACTTTAAAGACAAGTGAAGGAAACCACCTAAACTAGCAGGAGGGTCTGCTGAGTCTGGAGGCCACTAGCCCAAGGCGGTTTTCATTCAGCAGCCTTAGAGGCTCCTGCCTCTCACAAAGGGCTAAGACTCCAGGCCCCCTGGTCAGGGAAGCTTATCTCTGTCTCTGGATCTCTCGCTTCCCTGCCTGAGGGGCTTTGAACCAGCTCTGCTCTCCCTGCACTTGGATTCCTTGTCCCAGAAGCAGCCATCTTCCCAGGGATGTCCTGTCCCTGTGACTCAGACTGTAAGCACCAAGCGAGGACCCACAGCGAAATCTCCCACAGAGCCGACCTCAGTTCTCTAAATAGGAGGCCCTCAAAAAGAAATGGTTAAATGCATAGTGATCTCCCCTCACACTTTTGGTCTCTTACTCCTAAGGAGTTTCAATATCCCTTATCTTGTACAAGTCTCATAACCCTCAAACGCACCTTCCTTTTCCATATAGAGGGAGGATGTGCACCGAAGGGGTGGGGGGCGGGAGCCATGTGACTGTCACCTGTAGGCTATTAAGGTTTGTCCAAATCAGTGGAGAGCCCTGTACAAGCCAAGCCAGGAGCCAGGTTGCACGAGACAAACTAGAGTCCATACAGGTCCCCAAGAAAGGACCAGAAGCAAAAATTATAGCTAAGAGAGATATTTGGAGTCGGGGGCATGAGATAATAAGGCAGTAGATGGAGGTTAAGTGGAAAATAGACAGAGATTTGGTTTTGGAGAGGTGAATTATTTCATCGGATGGGATAACAATGCCACCTATGGCATGAGTGCGGTTGAAATACCGGCACATCAAGAGTAGGCTAGCTCAGAGATGACCCTGCACAACCTGCCTTCCCACAGGGAAAATGATGCTCGAAGAGGTGCAGGCAGAAGAACTGGACACACACACACACACATCTTTATACCTGCCAAGTCCTATTCTCTTTCCACGTGTCAGGCTTATCTTTTCCTTTCTTAAAAACTCATTCACAAACAAGCCAGACTGATCTCTCAGGAAGAAAGGAAAAATCGGTAAAGTTGCCCTGGAGGAGTAAGCAGTGACGATGAGAATATTAACCAGAACAGTCATAAAAAATTAACCGCTGAGGCACTCCGAGGCAGGAGTGTTAACGTTAAAGGGGACAACAAGCAATGGCCCCTAAATACCCCCAGCCGCTGAAACTGCAGCCCCCTGTGCCTGGCACTGCGGTGAGGGCAAGAGTCTATCTCTGCCCTTGTCTCTTGGAAGAACAGCTGCTGAGGACTTTCTCCGCCATCAAGCCCATCGGCTGCTGGAAACGAATTCCCCCGTACACACGTCCTATCTGATCTAGCCAGCACAGGTTTATAAACAAATGAGAATGTGGCCGTTAATTTCACAAACGATCCATGCCAAAAAAAATGCACTGCATGTTCCCGCAACCTTTGGTGTGTGGATGGCGGGTCGGGTTTGTCCCGACTCGTGCACGGCAGGTCCCTCCGACGTCACTCACAAGGTTTCTGTTGCTGTGATTGCGAGGGGCGAAAGGAGATGCACGGTCACTCAGTTTTGAACAGGACGTCAGTGTATGTTACAGAAAGGACCTCAATCGTTTCAGTTTCCTTCAGCTGGGAGAATTCTCAAGTTGTTGTGAAGAGAACAATTTTATAGGAGGAGGAAGAGAGAGCAATGGCGGAACCTCTCCCGCTAGGATGGCTAGCAGTATTGCCGTGCTTTGCATCTGTGGCCTCTCTGTGCCAGGTCGACGTCATGAGACTGCTCCCCGTCACGCCCTGCGGCCTGGGCCCCTCCCAGTGGAATCCTGATGCCCTTCACCCCTAGAATTATCCCTGCCCAATTTCTGAGCCGGACCACCCGTGTGCTGGACCTGACATGAAGCTGGCCTCTCCCATCGGAATCCTCCTGTTCCTGAGGCGTTGATCAGCCACCAGGCCACAGCTCGTCCTCTCCATGACCTCTCCCACACCAGCCGGCCCGAGGGGTAGGCTTCTGGGCCTGTTTCTCTGCATAGCTCTCACGCTTTCCATTGGAAATTTAGCTCCACCACTCAAACCCACTTATCAATGTGTCTCCATCAATCTCTGATGCTCTCATTGCTGTCTGCATGGATTAGACTTGGTTTCTCATTCACTGACGTCCTGCCTTAAAGAGTCTGCCCCCAAACATGACAAGAGTGTTGCATAAATTGCCGATCACTACCGTCCTGGATTATCTCTTTCACTCCTTCTATTAGATGGGTCCTCGTTACAGATTTATAATGATTGGTTTTTTTTTTTTTTTGAAGAACAAACATTTTACTTGCAAACAGAGGTGACCTTTTGAAAAATACAACATTATGGCTTTAGAAAATATTCACAGTTAAAGTAGAAATACTGTAGAATACATATAATTTATTCTTTTAAAAGGATTTTTCATTATAATTAAATTTCACTAAAAATTAAATATAAGTGTAAAGGGTTATTCTATCTTCAGCATAAACATTCAATCATAACTGTTCTCTGTCATCTGTATATTCCCTCAAGTTTTTATAGCATTTACCAAAGTGAAAGAATATTACCTATGATTTTAGTCCCGTTTTTGTCTCAATATCTTTAATTAATAAGCATTTCCCACAGGATTCTAATATTACATAATCACAGTAAACATTTTCGATGGTTCAATAAACAATTTTATTAAGCGAATTCATCACCATATACTTAGCTTTTCCCCTACTGTTAGAAATGTAGGCTATTTCCAAATTCTGCTGTTATAAAGAACTCTACAATCAGTATCTTTGTATATATTAATGTTCCCCATTAATAATTATTTCTCAGAATAAATACACAGCTGTAATATCTCTGGGGGCAGACGCAAAAACATTTACATGTGTTGCCAATCTGATTTCGAAAAGGATGTTCCACTTAACAACTCCAAATATGAGCTCTGAGAGTACTTGTCTTATGAGTACTCACCAGCCCAGGCCAAAATATTTGTCTCATTTTGTTTTAAACCATATTTCACGGAATACTAGGGAGGTGTGCCATTTTTATTTGTGTGTTCTACTTGCATACTTAAGACAATTATCAGTTCATTGCTTTCACTCTCATTAATTAAATCATAGTGTTTGCATCTTATTTGTGTGTGTCTTTTGTTTAATACAAAATAAATGTATGTCAAATTCCAGAAGTGGGGTTACTAGATTATATGGTCATTCTATTTTTAATTTGAGGAACCTCCATACTGTTTTCCATACTCTCCATACTCACCAACAGTGTACAGGGTTGCCTTTCTCCATACCCTGGCCAATATTTGTTATCTCTTGTCTTTTTTATAGTAGCTGTCTTAACAGGTATGAGGTGATATCTCATTGTGGTTTTAATTTGTATTTCTCTGATGATTAGTGATGTTGAGCACATTTTCATATACTTTTTGGACACTTGTATGTCTTCCGCGGAAAAAATATATATTTAGGTCGTTTGCCCATTTTTAAATCAGGTTATTTGTGAGGTTTTGTTTTGTTTTGTTTTGCTATCAAGTTGTATGAGTTTCTTATATGTTTTGTATATTAACCTCTTATATTATATACCTTAGATAGATAGTTTAGAAATATTTTTCTCCCATTCTGAAGGTTACCTTTTCACTTTGTTCTTTCCTTTGCTGTCTAGAAGCTTTTTACTTTGATATAGTCCCACTTGTTTATTTTTACTTTTGTTGCTTGTGCTTTTGATGTCACATCCAAAAAATCATTGCTGATACCAACGTCAAGGAGTGTTTTTCTTCTAGGAGTTTTACAGTTTCAGGTCTTGCATTTAAGTTTTTAATTTATTTTGAGTTAATTTCTGTGTATGGTATAAGATAATGGTCTAATTTCATTCTTTTACATGTAGATATACAGTTTCCCTAACACCATTTATTAAAGAGACTATCCTTTCCCTGTTGTGTATTCCTGGTGAACCTGTCAAAGATAGTTGACTGTATATGTGTGGGTTTATTTCTGGGCTCTCTATTAATTACACTGGTCTATGTGTCTGTTTTTATGCTAATACCATACTGTTTTTATTACTGTAGCTTTTAAATATAGTTTGAAATCAAGTCGTATGATGCCTTCAGCTTTGTTCTTCTTGCTCAAGATTGCTTTGGCCATTTGGGACTTTTGGCTATTTGGGTTCCATTTATCCTTGTTATGCAAGTACGGTTCAATCTATACAAATCAACAAGTATGATACACCACATTAACAGAATGAAGGATAAAAACCCTATGATCATGTCCATAGATGTAGAAAAAGCATTTGAGAAAATTCAATGTCCTTTTGTGATAAAATCTCTCAAGAAATTAGGTATAGAAGGAATGTACCTCAACATAATAAAGGCCATATATGACAAGTCTACAGCTAATATTGTACACAACAGTGAAAAGCTAAAAGCTTTTCCTTTAAAATTAGGAACAACATGAGAGTGCCCACTCTCATCACTTCTATTCAACATAGTACTGGAAGTTCTAGCTAGAGCAATTAGGCAAGAAGAAGAAATAAAAGGCATCCAAATCCAAAGGGAAGAAATTCAGTTTGAAGATGACATGATACCATGTATAGAAAACCCTAAAAACTCCACCAAAATGTTAGAACCAATATGCAAATTCAGTAAAGTTGCAAGATATAAAATCAATATACAAAAATCAGTTGTATTTCTATATATTAATAGCAAATTATCTGAAAATAAGGAAATGATTCCAGTTACAATAGCATGAAAAAGAATAAAAGCCTTGGGAATAAATTTAACGAAGGAGGTGAATGATCTGTATACTAAAAACTATAAGACAATGATGAAAGGAAATTGAAGAAGATACAAATAAATGGAAAGATATCTTATGTTCTTGGGTTGGAAAAATTAATATTATTAAAATGCCTATATTAGCTAAAGTGATCTACAAATTCAATGAAATTCCTATCAAAATTCCAATGGTATTTTTCACAAAAATAGAAAAAAACAATCCTCAAATTCAAATGGAACCATAAAAGACCCCCAAATAGCCAAAGAAATCTTGAAAATGAACAAATCTGAGAATTTTTATCATGAATGAGTGTTGAGTTTTGTGAAATGTATTTTTTGCATCAATTAACATTGATTATCTGATTTTATTTTTGTCTGTTGATATGATAGATTTCAGTGATTTATTTTTTAAAAGACTATTTTTTAAGAACAGTTTTAGGAACAGAAAAATTGTGAAAAAGGTAGAGATTTCTCATATAGCCCCTGCCCCCACATATGCACAGCTTCCCCTATGATCAACATCACATGTATCCATCATTTTAATATACAGAGTATTCTCACGGCCCTAAAAATCCTCTGTGCTCTGCCTATTCATCCCTCCTCTGACTCCCAAGTCTTGGTAATCACTAATCTTTTTACCGTCTCCATATTTTTACCTTTTCTAGAATGTCACATGGAATCACATAGCATGTGGCCTTTTCAGATTGGCTTTTCTCACTTATCTGCATTTAAGTGTCCTCCACGTCTTTTCATGGCCTGATAGGCCACTTTTTTAGTGCTAAATAATATTCCATTGTCCGGACGTGCCACTATCCATTTAATTACTAAAGGGCATCTTGGTTGCTTATAAGTTTTGGCAATTATGAATAAAGCTGCTATAAACATCTATGTGTAGGTTTTTGTATGGACACAATTTTATAGCTCCTTAGGGAAATATCAAGGAGTATGACTACTGGATCCTATGTTAAGTATATGTTTAGTTTTATAAGAAACCATCAAAGTATCTGCCAATGACTACCATTTTGCATCCCCACCAGCAATGAATGAGAGTTCCCATTGTCCCACATCCTCACTAGCATTAGGTGTTGTCAGTGTTCCAGATTTGGGCCCTTCTTCCTTTTCAAGGCTTCAAGATTCCTTCTTGTATAACTTCCTTTCTGCTTGAAGAACTTCCTTTAGCCAGTATTTAAGAATAGTTTTGGTAGCAACAAATTCTCTTAATTTTTCATCTGCGAATGTCTCGATTCCCCTTCACACCTAAAGGATATTCTGGGTTGGCAGTTCTTTCAGAACTTGCAAAATATTGTACCACTTCCTGTTGTGCTCTATGGTTTAACATGAGGGATATACTGTCATTAGTATTGGTGTTCCCTGATAGGTGATGTGTCATTTCTCTCTGGCTGCTTTCAAGATTTTATCCTTGCCTTTTACTTTTCAGAGGTTTAACTGTGATATGTTGGTATGAATTTCTTTGAATTCATCCTGTTTGGAGTTTGCTTGGATTCTTATATCTGTGTATTTTCTTTTGCCAAATTTGGCATCTTTTACATTATCTCTTCTAGTATTCTTTCAGCCTCACTCTCTCCTATTCTTCTGGGACTCCAATGATATGAACGTTGAGTCTTTTCTTATTGTTCACGGGTCCCTGAGAGTCTGTTCATTTTTTTTAATCTATTTTCTGTCTTCTTCAGAATGGGTACATTTTATTTATCTGTTCTCACATTTATTGATTCTATTTGCTGACATGGTTATTCTACTATTGAGTCTATCCAGCAAGTTTAAAATTTTGGATATTAGATTTTTCAGTTAGAAAATTTCCATTTCACTCTTTTTCAAAACTTATATTTTTTTTCTGAGATTTTCTACATTTTAACTAATTTCAAGAGAATTTTTTATTGCTCATTAAAGTTTTTTGTTGTCGTTATGGCTGCTTTGAATTCCTTGTCAGGTGATTCCAACATCCGATTCATCTCTGTGTCGACATTAGCTGATTGTCTTTTTTCACTGAAGTTGTGATTTTTCTGGCTCTTAATTTTCACTTGAATCCTGGACATTTTTACTATTATGTTGTGAGACCCTAGGTCATATTTAAATCTTTTATTTTAGCAAGTAGTCACCTGTTTAGGTTTAGCATGCAGGTCTTGACCTACTTTTGTGGGGTGTGATTTGAATAATTTTCAGAGCCTTTGCAGTATTTTTTGGAGTACTTGGTTTATCTTCTGCTGCTGGGACTCCCACTGGAACCTGATGGTGCTGTCTAAGAGGGCCAAAGAAATTGCTGCAGGCAGGACCACCTGATGTCTCGGTGTGGAAGAAGGGCATCTCTGGCCCATAGGAATGAAGATTATTTCCTGGGCCAGGCAGCTTCTTGTGTGTGGCAGAATCTCTCTTATCAGTGCCAACCTGCCACTTGGTGTCTCTCAGCAAGGGAGGGGAATCTCGGGTCTGGCAAGAAAGGAGAACACTTCTTTTAGCTGCTTGTTTTTAGTGGGACTCTTGATCAGTACTGTCAGGCTCACTTGGTATTGTCAGAGGGCCTACTGCTTGATCTGGTAGAGGAATGAGCCTGTTTCTGTATTCTTAGGTTGGGGGTCTGGAAATGCCAAGCTTGAGTTGCTTTCTTCTGTTGGGTGGGAGCATGTAAGACATCCTGCTGCTAGGTCGTTCTTCCAGCCCTGGGATCCCAAACTAGCTTGGCTTCCTCTTCCTACCTTTCAGAGTGCTCCTTTGGCTGCCTCTTAATTTCTTTCCAGGGTTTACAGCTGTACTTAGCAGGGAGGAGCAGGGAAAATAGGTCTAAGCCATCTTGTCCAGACCAACATTTCTTTTAAATTTTTAGTTGTTTATTTTAAAACTAAAGAATAATTGAAGAAAATGATCATTACGATTATTTTATGATTGATACAAAAATAATTTTGGCATAGAAATAAAGAGCATTTTAAAAAATGATCTGTTCCAGGTGTCAAATATACTAGCTATGCCACTGAGTGAGCAAAGTGAAAGGAGAGATTAGAAAGATTGTGAAGAACGGCCTTGAAGCCAAGAATGGAAAGAGTGTTAAGAAGCTGAGAGAGGTTATTATTATATTTGTTTTATGATGGGATTAGAAACCAGAGGATCTAAAGCATTAGGTTGCTTGCCCAAAATTACTTTGGCATTTGGCTGCAGGATGGTTGCAGAATTTAGGATTATGACATTCCTAGACCATGGTAACAGCACACTGTTTCCCAGGATGCTGCTTTCAAACTCCAAACACAACATTTGCTAGAAGATATAGTACAACAGTCAAGTAACTTTTGCCTATCTGGCAAATGAACAAAGTTTCAGTAGAAACAAATGTTCACTAAACTTGGCTAGTATTAAATGTCTGTTATTAATTGTCTCTTAATCATCTTGCTTGGAGGGGGCTTAATTAATGTTCATGAATTCATTTCAAGGTAATAACCAATAAAGTGCTTACTCCTAGAGGGAGAACATTAAATTATAATTGGCATTTGGATACGTTTGTGAAACTATTTCTTATGTCTTTCTTTAAGCTTCTGACTTCTGCAATTTACTCATAACAATTTCTGATATGTCATTTTTCTGAGTTTCATTTGCTTGTGATCACTTCCATATAAACTAAACCTTTGTTCCTAATAGTATATACAGGATTTCAGATAAAAGATGAGCACTTAGTCATTAAACGTGTTTGAGTCTTTCATTAGATCTCTCTATATAATACTATCTATATCCCTGCCTTTTTCATGGTCAACTTTTAGGTATCTATTGAAAGACTCAAATACATTTATATGTGATTTATATAGCTATAAAACATTATATATATATATATATATATATATATATATACACTCATAGATGTATATATGTGTGTGTATATGTATGTATATGTGTGTGTGTGTGTGTGTGTGTATAAAATTTAGATTTTTTTACAAAGAGAAATTCTTTTTAAGGAAACTCAAGACAAGAGAATCCCCCGCCCCAATCCTCTAGGAAAATTACCTCCAAATGAAACCAAACTGCATAGAACATCTTGGATGAAATTTAGATCTTCACTACTCAATACAAGTACAGTTAGGCTGTGATTATTTATTATATTAAGCCATGGGAAACTACTCACAGGAAATAGATTAAGATATCTTTGGAAAATCTCTTAACACTTTTGAGACGTTGGGATACCATATTATGCAACCCAAAATTTCCTCCAGCACATTAAATAGCTTCCCAGAATCCTGAAAAAGTGAAACAAGCTTCCAGTGTCTATCTTGCAGCTAGCTAACACTTCTGCCTGAGGTGCAACTGGTTTCAAGGGTCTTTGCTTCCTCCTGCATATCTTACACTATTTGTGGTAAAAGTCACAGCTGAGCTATTGAATCCTGACTCTATGAGGAGATGAGATGGTAAGGATTTGGGTAAGAATGGTCAGGTTTATAAATTACAGGTATAAAAATTCATCCAATAATATAAATTATTACTCAACTTGGAAGAATCTGAGAGTCAGAGCCACAAAATATCATTTGTATGATGTACAAATGATTCACCAAGAGGACTGATGCAGTCATTTATAGGGCAGGTTCTAACATCTATAATTCAGCAGGAAGCAAGTCTGTCTTCGCAAACCTGCTTAGAAGAAGCACTAATATTATTATTAGTTTTCCTCCTCATTTGTTCTTCAGTAGTGTATCATCAACTGATGCTTCAGATTATGGCAGGTAAAAAGTCATTGTTATTTTCTCTGCAGTGTGCTCAGCTCTGCAGTGCCAAAGCAAAATGCATAAATGATTATTTGATATTAAATAATCATTTGGTTAATTGATAGCAAAGAACCCAAATTATTATTGTGACCCAAATGTCTCCTCGGTGATGTGAATAAGGTCAAATTAATCTCCAAATCCTGGCTCTTAACTCTACCTGATATTTCAGAGTCACCAATGCTATGATCTGAATGTTTATATCTCCTCCAAAATTCATATGTTGAAATCCTAACCTCCAAGGTGATGGTATTAGGAAGTGGAGCTTTTGGAAAGTGATTAGATCATGAGGGTGGAGCCTTCACACTGGGATTAGTGCCCCTATAAAACAGGCCTTGGAGAACTCCTTTATCACTTCCACCATGTGAGAATACAGGGAGAAGTTGGCAGTTTGCAACCCGAAGGTGGGCCTCTAGAACCTGACCATGGTAGCATCCTGATCTTGGACTTTCCAGCCTCCAGAACTGTGAGAAATAAATTTCCATTGTTTATAAGCCACCCAGTTCATGGTATTTTTGTTATAGCAGCTAGAACAGACAGCTTTCTGGAAAAGCCCCCTCCCAACCAAGTGTTCCTGGATGTCCCTGGAGGGATTTCATGAGGCGCTCACGAACCCATATGGCAGCTGCAGGCCCCAAACATCCACTATGATCAAGTTTTCCTCCTCTCCTGCAATAGCTTCCCCTTGTCAGTGTCATCTGCTCAAAAGTGGAATGAGGATCTCTTCCAAGTGCTATTGCTACTTGTGAGAATGCCAATTTCCCCAAGAAGTACAGTTTCTTGCCATGCTCACTGAGTGGTCCATGATTTATTAGTAGAAAGGCCTTATGTTTGGGGCAGCAGTCTGAGAATGTCTCTCTTCTCCACTGTTTGTATGCTTTCTCACCTGAGCCCCAAAGGAAAAATACTTGTGTTTAGTCTTATCAGAGTGCCTCATAAAATGGTTCCTTCCATGTCAGATCTCAATAATATCTTTCTCCATCGAGGCTCAAAACCATGCTGTTAAACCAGGCGAGAACAAAAGTACCACCTTCTACTCTCTTGTCCTCATTTCCAATTTCTCCACCCTTCTCTACCTGCAAACTTCATACCTCTAATTCCTCTTTCTTCTTTCAGACACAAAACTTAAGAACTCAAGGATTCATGGACATCAGTTCAGAGAAACCCTACCCACCCTACCACACCCCCTTCTGCCCCAGTGGTAAGTGATTCTCTATGAGAGAGTGCATTCTTCATTGGCCTCAATCCTCAACTTGGCTTAGCTGTTTAGACATGGCCTTAGATTTTTTAGAGCAGTGGTCTTCAAAATGGAGTCAGTTCCAAGAGTAAGTGAGATAATAGGGAGCAAATATTAGAAGGAATAGTTTCAGTTTTACTACTATTTAATAGATAGATTGCCACCAGTGCCCTCAGTCTGTATGAGAAGGTTATATGTCCCATGTGTTTTTATGATGTCCTGGAGAAGGAATGAATGTTTCATACTGGGAATAGTTGATAATTGAGCCCTCATATGATCAGCCCTTTGAGCATATTGCAAAGTATTACAGTACATTTCTGGTTAGGTGGCATTACAAGCTATATTATACAGTTTTAATTAAAACTCTCTCAAAATTGGCAACTAACTTTAAAGCTCTCTGCAAAGAAACCATAAATCAAGATACTACCATTATCTCAAGCTCACAAAAGTATAGGAAAAATGGCAGGGCTGACAATCCTCCCGCCCTAGAAGTAGTTCAGTATCAGCCATAATATACAAAATAACGAATTTTAATAAGATTATGTAAAAATATAAATTGTCAAGGAGATCATTTAAAATATATTATTAACAGTTATCTTCATTTGGAGTCCCTCCAAAACAGAGCCAGGACCAGGATTTGGATGCAAGTATCTTATTTGGGAGGTGATTCCAGGAAGCACAGTGAGAGATTTGGAAGTGACTTACAAAGGCAGGAAAACCAATGAAGAGTATGTTGATGAGTGGATTACTACTTTAGGCACCCAGGACTCTGACCTGTGTGGACTCTCTGAGGGACTGTGTAGAACAAGATTGTCCCTCAGAGGTGCAAAGAAGGTGGGCATTTATCCACTGACTCTCATCTCTCGTTGGTTGACAGTCATTCTTGGGGTGTGTTTGTTAGGTCCCTAGCACTTCCAGCCTCCCCTGTGCATGCTGATCACACTTTAATGGTCAGAGACTACTTTCATGAAGAACAACATGGAAATCTGTTGTTTATATAGGAGACTTCTGCAGATGACCACTAGGGTGGGCCAAGGGGATCTAGATTTGACACTGACAGTGTCTGCAACCAAAAGGAACCTTTCTGTGACCGTGAATTGTTTCTTGAGCTATTAGAAAATCATAGTAGGAAGCCATCATAATTGGAAAGGCTTAAAAATATTATTCATTTTATCTTTTCCCCATCTTTCAAAGTATATTTTTGTGTATGTGATTTATTACGTGCACAATACATTAGAGCAGTAGTACATACATATCATTTAGAAACAAATATATCTGTACTGGTAATCCATGCATAAAATATTTTTATTGATACAGGTACCTGTGTCAATAAAGTTTTGGAGCTCATTTCTCTGTCATTGGAATCTCAGAACGGTTTATGAGCACTAACCATAAATCATGTTGAAATACCTCAGGCCAGAGTAAGGTCATAGAACAAAAGTTATAAACCCTTTTTTTGCCTAGAAGTGTCTTACAAAGGGCTCTCTCCCTTCGTTCTCACAGGACTCCTGGCAACTTGGTTGGTTAACTTCCTTTTGGGCACCATGGCATTTAAGGCAGGTTGTCTCATAGATGAAAATGTCAAAATGCTCACGGTGGGCAAGAAGGGGAGAAAATTATAAAAGGAGATGGTATTGAAAGAATGGGGCCCTCACTTTGCCAATGGACCTTGAGAGAGGATGAACTACCTCTCATGATGATGTTCATTCATGATGTCCTCCATGTTGTGGAAGATCACTTCCCTGGGGAATAGGGCGGAGGTGGGTAGAAAGCCACAAGGTCCTACTAGTTGATCAGATTGATCTTTCTGATTCACCATTTATGGACTTTTTGTGTTAGGTGGCCAGAACGAGGCCAAAAAATGAGCTAAATCAAGAGTTTTCTGGGATCTGCTTTAGTCATTGAAGTCAGGGTCATGAGAAATCTGTCCTAATATTCTGTTGATGCCAGGGGAACTGAAGGACACGTTTTAGAAGGATATGTCTTTTAAGCAGACTTAAAAGCTAGAAAGACCTACCAAAACATATGAACTCTGCTCAGCCATCAACCCTTAATCGATAATTATTGACTGTCTGTGCTAGGGCCTATGTTAGATTAGGAAGGAAAGAAGGGAGGGAGAAAGAGAGGGCAGGAAAGAGAGAGGAACTAAAGGAAATCATCCTTGGTTTCCTTAAAAGGTAGCTAACCTTAGACAAGCCCATACATGGTGATTGCCAAATGAAGTAGACAAACATGGAGACATCTAAAGAGCTGAGATCAAAGCCATGGTGATCAGGTAAGTATCCAGGAAGAGGAGATCAGAGCTGAAAAGTAGTCTCAAACTTGAATGTACACTAGAATTGAACTACTAAATCAGATTGCAGGCCCCACCCACAGAGATTGAGATTCAGTAAGTCTGTGGTGCATCCTGAGCATTTGCATTTCTAACAGGTTCCAAGATGATGCTGATGCAAGCCCAGGGGCCACACTTTGAGAACTCTCTCTCTGAAGGATTTTAGATAAGAAGGCTGTCAAGGACTGAGATGAGAAAATGTTAAGAAGAATTAAGTTGAGGAAAGCAGAAGACATGTTTAGGAGGATTTTAAAGTAGAGGTATTGTATAACAGAAGAGTGAGAGAAAAGAGTATAAATATCTGAAGATTTAGGAATTTATCCTGGGATTTTAACTGGGAGTCATTTGTATTTAGTATAAATTCAACTTAACTGGGAGTCATTGAATGTGTTGAGTAGTGACATGACATGATGGAAACCTTACTTTAGGACTATTTAATCTGTTTGCAATATATTCCATGGCGCAGAGCAGGAGAGGAAAAGAGATGGACACAAAAAAGACATGTAATAGTTTGTGAATTTATTTAAGTTCTTTTAAAGTCTATTTTATACACTGTTCTTTGCAGATAGAATACTTCTTGGTGGGTTAAATTTTGGTGAGAAGCTTGGGCCAGCATTTCTCTCAGAAAAGAAGACAAATGGAATTTGAGATTTGGTCTTCCATTATTCAAGTTTTCCTAAAAGGTGACAGACAGTATGGAAATCCTCAAGTCTGCTTGGAATCTATGCCAATTTGATGGGAGAATCTACAGATTTTCAAGCAGTATGTTGATACATGGTAGCCTTTAACCTGAGAGAGGAATTTTCTGTTTATAGTCTTCAATCAAAAAAGATCCAAATTTGCCCCACCCTGGAAGTGCATCACTAAGGGGGAATTTTCAATTTTTTAAAATGGTTTATAGTAAGGTCACATTGAAATTTTCTTCTTCTTTTTTTGCCTCTGTGAAGATAAATGCAAAGTATGTGACACTGATTCTATATCAGGCAAGATAACTGTGCTCTCCGAGGACATACACATATGCACACACCATTAAGCATCATCCAGGAGCTTTGCTCTGAGATGCTCGGGCATATTTCTGCAGCAAGCAAAATCAGTATGGGCCAACCTGAAAACCATCTGTTGGGAACTTTTGGAAAGGTAGATGAAAGAGGAGATGAGAGACAAAGGTGAAGACTTGGGAAACAGTCCAAGGGAGCTCTTTCGACGACTCAAGTCATTATTTAACATTGATGTAGCCATTTTTGAAGCCCCAAGGTAAGCCTGCAGGCCCTGCTTGAAAGAGCCTAGAGCCAACATGGGGTTCGATATGGTTGAAAATGAACTTCTGGCATCTCAAAATGTCCTTGTACCTTTGTTCTCTTGGGTTCCATCTCACTGGGCAACCCTTCTCCTCTGTGGTTTTTCTCCCATTTCCTGCTTTTCTCCTTTTTCTTTAGCTACCACCCAGATCCCTATGGGTTGAATAATAATTTAGTCCAAGTTCAATTTTTTCAAAAAAGTGTTTTGCAAGAAAATCTTATTGCTTTTGTTCTCTGTGGCTAGAGGGGTGGTGGCCTGGTATGACTGTCCCAATTTTAAAGATAGAAAAAATGGGGATAATGGATCAAGTGGTTTGCAAGGGATGAAATAAATGAGATTATTACTTTTTATCCCAACAACTGAAATAAATACAAGAGCTAGATTGTAGCAATTATTTGAGAAAGCACTGGAAAACATCATTCTTTGTGATTCTCATATAAATGAATGTGGTAACAGGGAAGAAGGCTATGCCAGTTTTAAATTCAGTAGAGGTTTAGAACTTATTTCTAAGTCCTTTGCTACATCCCCAGTTTTCTCATGCATAAAATGGAGCTAATACAATAATTAGTATCTACCTTATGGAGAGGTTATAAGGATTAAATGACTTAAAACATGTCAAGCACATGGCATCTAATAAGCACTCAATAAATTGTTATTGTTGTTGTTACTACAATAACAACAACAATTTATTTTAGAGTGACAACTTCAATATTCAACTCTTCCAAAAATGTATACCAGACAATGTCTAGATGCAAAGGAATAATATTGATTTGCCAGAGAATCTTATTAGAATAAGAAAATAAGGTGTGTAGATTGAGTTAATGAGTAGTCCACCACTCTCTCAGAACATTTTAGAAATTAAACCTTTCAATTTGGATTATTTATATTTGGGCCGGTTGTGCTGATGAGAAAATGGAGCCCAAATCTTGTAGGTGCCATCCCTGCCCCTACCTACTTGCACCTCATTGTAGCAAGAGCCATTTCTCAGCCACTAAGAGGTCAAGAGTGTACTGAGATTGGGTTCTGATGTTACACCAGATTTATTTGTGACTGCTAAGGCAGTCGATCCTGCTTGTCATGCCTGTATCAGTTCTAAAATATAAGCCCCACGAGTCATCTCTCCCCTCTCATACTCTCAGCCAAGGACTCAAGGATTTCTTTGCTCAGCTTTTCACCTCTCTTGTTCTCCCTGTCTCTCCAAAGCCTTTACACAGTGTTTTCTGGAACTCCAGTGTCCCCTTCCATAGCAAGTAGCCCTGTGCACTGCCACTCCTCTATCATCTAGTACTAATTGCAATCTGGCTCTCCCATGAAGCTCTATTTCCTAAAGCTTGAAAAATAAATCTTGAAAGCAGAGAGGGAGGGAGAGAGAGAGAGAGAGAGAGAGAGAATAACAACACATTTTCTATAGAAGGAAATGATTCAAATAATAGTAGATTTCTCATCAGGAACCATGGATGCCAGAACATGAAGTGGCACAACAGTTTTCAAGTGCTGAAAGAAAAGAACTGTCAATCCAGAATTTTTATTCAGTGAAAATATCCTTCAGGAATGAAGAGGAAATCAAGACTTTCTCAGGTGAAGAAAAACTAAAAGAACTGAAAACAACCCAGATATCCTACCAGCAGACCTACCTTAAAGGATTGGCTAAAGGAAGTTCTTTAAACAGAAATGAAAAAGGAGTCTTAGAACACCAGGAAGGAAGGAAGAATAACAGAAAGAGTAAAAATATGAGTAAATACATTTTTCTTCTCTTGAGTCTTTTAAATTATGTTTCATGATTGAAGCAAAAGTCATAATACTATCTGACGTGTTTCTAAATGTATGCAGAGAAAATATTTTAGACAATTCTAAACTAATGAGGGTAAAGGGAAGTAAGGTTTCTATACTTCACTAGAACTGGTAAAATGTCTAGTAGAGTTTGATAAGTTATTTATACATAATGTAATACCTAGAGCAACTACTAACAAAGCTATACAGGGATACACTCAAAAACACTACAGATAACTCAAAATCGAATTCTAAAAAATGTCCAAGTAACCCATACGAAAGCAGGGAAACAAAAGAGAGGATAAACATAGAGAACAAATAGAAAACAGAATTATAAAATGGCAGACTTAAGAATTAACATACCAATAATTACATTAAATGTAACTGGTCTAAACACATCAGTTAAAAGACAAATTGGCACACTGAATTAAAAATCATGGCACAACTATATGTTATCTACAAGAAACTAACTTTAAATATAAAGTATAGGCAGATTGAAAGTAAAAGGATGGAAAAAGATATATCATGCAAACAGTCAAAAGAAAACCAAAGTGGCTATATTAATGTATTAGATAAAGTAGACTTTAGAGCAAAGAAAATTACCAGAGATGGAGGGGGGCATTACACAATAAAAGAGTGAACTCTCAAAGCACATATAACAGTCTTAAACATGTATACATCAAATGACAGAGCTGCAAAATCTATGAAGCAATAAAATAATATAACTGAAAGGAAAAATAGAAAAATCCACAATCTTATTTAGAAACTACAATACTCCTCTCTCAACAATTAATAGAACATCTAGACAGGATATCAGGAGGGATATAGAAGAACTCAACACCACTACCAACCAACAGAATCTAATAGATATTTATAAACACTCCACCCAACAACAGAAGAATACACATTCTTTTCAAGTGCCCACAAATCATATACCAGGATGTGATAAAACAAATCTCAATTTACTTAAAAGAACTGAAATAACACAGAGTATGTTCTCCAATCATAATGAATTCAAACTAGAAATCAATAACTATAGGATAAGAAGAAAATCTCCAAACAGTAGGAAATTAAACACACTTCCAAATAATCCATGTGTTAAAGAAGAAGTCTCAAGAGAAATTTAAAAAATACATTGAACTGAATAAAATTGAATACACACACACACACACACACACACACACACACACACACACACACACCCCAAAATATCTGAGACCCAGCTAAAGTTGAGAGGGAAATTTATAGCATGAAATGTTTACATTGGAAAAGAGGAAAAGTCTCAAATCAATAATATGAGCACCTACTTCAAGAACCTAGAAAAAGAAGAGCAAAATAAACCCAAGGCAAGTAGAAATAAGGAAATAATAAGAACAAAAATCAATAAAATTGGCAACAGAAAAATAGAGAAAAATCAATGAAACGAAAAGCTGGTTTTTCGGAGAAAAATCAATAAAATTGACAAACCTCTAGCAAGACTGACTAATAAAAAGGAAAGAAGACACAAATTACCAAGAATTAAATGGATTATCACAACAGCCTCTGCAGACATCAAAAGGATAATAAGGAAATACTATGAAAATTATACACACACAAATTCTACAATTTGTATGAAATGGACCAAGTCTTCAAAAAAGTGAAACTAGTATAACTCACCCAATAAGAAATAATTTGAATAGCCCTATAACCTTTAAAGGAATTGTCTATCATTTTAAAAGCTCCCCCCGCAAAAAATCTCCAGGCCCAGATGGTTTCGTTAGAGAATCCTACCAAATGTTTAAAGAAGCGTTAGCACCAATTCTAATCTCTTCCAGAAAATAGAAGAGGACCACTTCCAAATTGACTTTATTAAACTAGTATTACTTTGAGACCAAACCAGACAAAGACAGTACCAAAAAAGTGTATCTCTCATAAATATAGATATAAAAATCTTTACCAATATCTTAGCAAATAAATTCACCAATATACAAAAAGAATTATATGTCATGACTAATTGGAGCTTTTTCCAAGGATTCAAGTCTTGTTCAAATGCAAAACTCAATCTTTGTAATCCACCATAATAACAGGCTAAAGAATAAAAATCACATGATCATCCCAGTTGGTGCAGAAAAAGCCTTTGGCAAAATTCAACACCCATTTATAATAAAAGAAAAATCTCAGAAGTAAGAATAAAGGGGAACTTCCTCAACTTGATAAAGAATATCCAGCAAAACAAAACGAAACAACAACAACAAAACAAAAAACAAAAAACAAAAAACTACAGCTAATATTATATTAATGATGAAAAACAGACTTTTCCCCCACTAAGATCAGAAAGAAGGTAAGGATGTTTGCTCTTATCATTCTTATTCTATATAGTTCTAGCCAGTGGAATAAGGAAAGAAAAAAAAGGCATAGAGCTTAGCAAGAAGGAAATGAAACTGTCCCTATTTGCAGATGACATGATTATCTATATAGAAAATCCCAAGAGATGTACAAAATACTCCTAGAATGAATAAGTGAGTTCAGCAAGGTGGCAGGATATAAGATGAACATACAAAGATCAATCATATTTCTGTATACTAACAATGAACATATGAACACTGAAATTAAAAATATAATAGCATTTACAATTCCTAAAATAAATACGTTTGTGCAAATCTAACAAAACGTATGTGGGACTTGGATGCTGAAAGCAACACAACACTGTTGAAATAAATCAAACAAGATATACGTAAATGGAAAGACACATCATGCCCATGGATTGAAAAATTCAACATAGAAAAAATGTCAGTGCTTACCAAACTGATGTACAGGTGTACTGCAATCTCTATTAAAATCTCAGCAAAATTTTTATAAAGATAAGATTATTTTACAATATATATGGAAAGTAAAGGAACTAGAACAGCTAAAACAATCTGGGAAAAGAAGAAGAAAGTGGGAGAAATAACTCTACCTGATATTAATGCTTACTAAATAGCTACCATAATTGGAACAGTGTGGTTGGCAGAAAGATAGACACATAGATCAGTGGAACAGAATAGAGAACCCAGAAATCAACCCACATAAATATGCCCAAATGATTTTTGACAAAGGCGCAAAAACAATTCAAAAGAAGAAAAGACAGCCTTTTAAGCAAATGGTACTAGATCACAAACTTAAACGCAAAATGTAAAACTATAAAACATTTTAGGAAAAAAAAAACATAGGAGAAGATCTTTGGTAGAGCTAGGCAAGAAATTCTTAGAGTTGACACCAAAACCATGACCCATAAAAAGAAAAACTGATAGATTACACTATCAAAATTAAGACCTTTTGCTCTGTGAAAACAAATGTAAGAGGTTGCAGAGGGAAGCTACTGGGAGAAAATGTTTGCAGACCACATATCCAACAAAGGACTATTATCGAGAATATATAAAAGACTCCCAAAACTCAACAGTAAAATGCAAACGATCCAATTAGAATATAGACAAAAGACATAAACAGACCTTTCACTGAAGAGGATATACGGATGGCAAACAAACACAAGAAAACGTGAGCCATCGTGAGCCATTAAGAAAATGCAAATTAAAACCCCATTGAGATATCATTACATCTATCAGAACAGCTAATATAAAAAATACCGACAACACCAAATGCTAGCAAGGATGCAGAGAAACTGGATGACTTATAAACTATTGGTGGGAATGTAAAATGGCACGGCTACTTTGGAAAATAGTTTGTCAATTATTTTTAAAAAATGAAACATGGGAACTATCATATGATTTAACAACTGGACTACTGGGCATTTATCCTAGAAAAAAGAAAACATATGTTCACGAAAAACCTTTGCATGAATGTCAATAGATGCTTTATTCACAATAGCCCCAAACTGAAAACAACCCAAATGTCCTACCACAGGTAAATGGTTAAACATACTATGGTACTACTCGGTAATAAAAAGGAACACACACACAAAACTTGGATGAGTCTTCAGTGAATTATGTTGAGTGAAAAAAGCCAATCCCCTGAAATTACAAGCTGTGTGATAACATTTATATTACATTTTTGAAATGACAAAATTTTAGAAATGGAGAACAGAGTAATGGTTGCTGGTGGTTAGGGATGGAGTGGAGGGGTGGAAGAAAGGTAAGTGTGGTGATAAAAGGGCAATAGAGGGATCCTTGTGATGATGGCAATACTCTGTATCTTGACCGTATCAATGTCTACATCTTTGCTGTTATATTGTACTATAGTTTTGCAAGATGTTACCATTGGGGGGAAACACTGGGCTTCTCTGTATTATTTTTTAACTGCATGAGAATCTACAATTATCTTAAATAAAACGTTTAATTTAATAAAAACATAAAAAGATAAACCTCATGTTTTGAATCATTATCTTCTGGCTGTACCACTCACTATCTCTCTTCATCAGTGTCACATACCAGATGGGAGTCAATGATGACTTGGACTAGGGAGGAAGTGATGGAAATGGGTGTATTTTGAAGGTAGGACCAAAAGTATTTGCTGATGGATCAAACATGTGAAATAAATGGATCCAGTCATGATTCCAGATTTGTCCTGAGCTAACTGAATAACAGATTCATTATTTACAGAGATGGGGAAGACTGAAAGAGGAGCATGTTTGAGGGAATTTGGGAATTTGGTGTTGAATATGTTAAGTTTGAGATTCCTAGTAAACCTCCAAGTGGAGATGTACAGCAGGCAGTTGGATACATGTGCCTAGAGTTAGGAAGAGAGGTTAGATCTGGAGAATCAAAGTAAGGAATCATCAGCACATGGATAGTACGTCCTCATGGGTTTAGATAATATTGCCTAGGTTATACGTATAGGAGAGAAGTGGCCTGGGTCTGAGCACTGGGACTCCATAGTTTAGAGGCAAGAAAAATGAGAAAGCAACAAAGACACAGAAGCAATGGCCAGTGAGAGGGGAGTCATGAGAAAGTGAGGTTTGGAAAACCAAGGCTTAATTCTCTGACTGTTCCTCCTTGAATTTTGTCATGGATGTATTAGCCTCTGGTTTTATCTCAGACTTTTTAACTACCATGTATATTCAAATTCTCCCCAAATTACGTCTTTAGCATTGAGCTCTCTTTTGAAGTTCCAACTCATAAAAGCCATTGATTGTTGGACATCCTGTTGAGACAGCACATGGGTTCCAGTTCTAGTTATTCATTAATGTCTAGCAAATCATCCATAAACTAAGTGACTTCAAACAATAACAATAATTTATTATCTCTCACAATTTCTATGGGTCAGAAATTTGAGATTGGCTTGGTCGGACAGGTTTTGGCCTGAGATCTCTCAGGTGGATGCAGATGGCCGGGGTTGAAATCATCTGAAAGCTCACTCATTCACATAGTCTGGCACCTGGGCTGGGAAGACTCAAACCATTAGTGCAGGTACACCCCATCAATCTTGGAGTTATACAATACACAATTCAACTGCAGGGTATGGCTTTTTAAAGCATAAACAAAGTGGTATCAATCACCCTCCAACTCTCTGAGCTGGCACAGTCTAAGTACATACCAGAACTCAGTGGTTTGGAACCAGAACCAGATGTTGGTTTTCTGGATATGAGACAGAATCTTACCAGATAGGGTCAGATTATCCCTGTGTGTCTATACCCAGCAGTCTGTCCTTCTGGAATGTTACTGCACCAAAGCCAAAATGGTTTATCTCAAGCCCTAAAATCACTGCATCCCCCAATGACATATAATAGACAAAATTCACCATGTTGACAATCCCTACAAGCCTCTCTGTGAGCTTTGGAGAAGATTGCTATTGCATGAGCATCTATGTATCAGGGTTATCAGATGTTCCACTTGACTAAGACCAACATCTCAATTTTTATATCTGTTGTTTCATCCTAATTTTTAATAGTGCCTCCTTTACTCATTCTCAAAAATGTCCTGGTTACCTGATAAATTACACACACACACACAGTGCAGAAGGTGTGTGTCCTGGTTACCTGATAAATTTTATATATACATATAAAAGTAAGGAATTTCCTCCCTGAATCAGATTGTCTCAGAATTGGGCTGGAAGTACAAATTATTTCTGCCGGAGGTAACAGACTGATGTGTCAGCAAAGGCTTCTGAAAGAGAGAAAAAAAAACAGATTTCCTCTTAGTATGGGGGCAGGGAACCATAAGAGCCCAATGTGTTCACTGTCAAAGGGACTACAGGTAGACACTAAATGCAAAGTCATCAGCCGCGTAATAGTAATAAGTAAAGCATGCAGAAGCTATCCTAACCCATTTCAGCTTACCTGATTCACCTGACTAACCAATGCTTTCCAATGGAAACAATGCTGATGCCCAGGGCCTGACATGACTCAGAGCAAGAGGGCTACTCTCTAAGATGCCAGAATGTTTCTGTTTCCACTGGTTAAATTGTATGTTTAGCAAAGAGTGAGCTGAATTTTTTCCAAACCTGTTTATACTTATAGTTGTCATTAGAATTCTGTAATCTAATTAGATGTAACCTAAATCGATAAAGACTATAAAAGTCCTGAGAGTTACTGGATAAACTTGACTACGACAAGTTGCTGGGGGTAAAAAGGCTGTTGGTTTGGATGTTTTGGGGTGTAAAATATTAGGTGAACATTAGAAAACTCTAGAGTCTACACTCATATTTCCTCACAAAATATGAGAAAATTATAAATTTTCGTTACTAAGCATATTTTTGAAAACCCTTCCTAGGTTTGGAGGATTTTCCTTCTCAGGTCAAAAGTCAGAATTCATTTTCTTGGCCTCTCTTATAGCTTGGAATCAGGCACATGCCAATCAGGATCGAAGGTGGAAATGAGTGGGCTCCATGGGGAGTTGGTTTTGAGGGGTAGATGGTGGAAGAAGGATCCATCTTTCTGGGAGGCAGCAATGGCGGGGCTTTTGGTGTTCACTGAGAGGGAGAAGTCTGCAGTGCAAAAGCTTTGTGAGTGGCATCAGTAACTCCACTTTAGACACATTAAGTTGAGATGTGTATTAGACTTACTAGTCAAGATGTCCCATAGGCAGGTGAAGTTTAGAAGAGAGTCTGAGCTAGAGATACAAATTTGAGAAGCATCAGTATCTAGGTGGTGTTTTAGGCCATGGGCTTGGATGGAATTGCCTAGGGAGTGAAAGGGGATGAGAAGAGACATGAAGACCAAGTCTGAGGTTGCTCCAAAGTTAGAGGTCAGGAAGATAAGAAAGTACAGGCAAAGAAAGTGAGAAGGGAAAACCAATAAGGATAAAGGCAAACCAAGAGAGGGTGGCGTTTCAGAGATGAAATAAAGAGTTTAAGGATGAGATGATGATCAGCTGTGTCACTATTGCTGATGGGTCAGTTAGGATGAGGGCTAAAAACTGACCATGGGATTTGGCAACATGGAGGCCATTAACATCCTTGATAAGACCAGTTTCGGTGCTTTATCTTTGGCTATCTGCAGTTCAGACCATTGCGTGGACCCATTCAGGGACTGGTGGAGACTGTTGGGACAGCTTGATCAGCTCCCACCTCAGCTGGGTGGGCCTGCTTTTGAAGCCTTTCCTCTAAACTGGACAACTCTTGTCAAGGTTGGCTCCAGCA
>NW_011888862.1:6387908-6398363 GCF_000151845.1 Pteropus vampyrus
CCACTTTAGCTTCCTCCTCTCTGAGGGGAGCTTGCTCTCCATTGGCTAGAATTTGCTAGAACTACAGCCGGACAGTCTGGGGATGTCTTGGGCCCACTGATAGATCTCTTTCTCCCTCATAACTGTGGAATCCTCCTTCTTGCTTGGCATCTGACAAAACCAGCTTGGGGGGCTCTGGATCATCTTTGAAGAACAGGTGCTGGTGGCAGCTGACACTCTGGCTCCAGCCTCCCACTTGGAAGAATCAGAGGACTCATTCTTCCCAAATTAAGGAGCGGGGGGTGGTCTCTGAAGCTTAGTCGTACACCAATACCCCAAGAAAAGTATGATTTTTCTCCAGATAAGAAAAGAAGAAACTGAAGCTCAGAGAGCTGAAGTGAATTGTCACACAGCTGCTAAATGGCAGAACCAAGATTCAGACCCAGGTCTGTTTGAATCAGTCTCTTATTTAACATGCTCCAAAGTGAGCTCCTGATCCCTGACCCCTTACACAGGATCTACAGTGGGCTTGTCTCTGGCAAGTCTCCAGCACCCGGCACGGTGCCTGGTACAGAAATGACACTCAAAAACTGCATTGACTGCATGGGGGAAAAATCATGAAGCTTGTCCAAGATCCTCAAGGTCCACAGGTACCAGTGCACTGGGGGTCAGCCCCCTGCATTCTCTGGGACTCCATTTCCAGATCTGCAAAATGGGCAGGGACCCAGCAGCTTCCTAGGACCCTTCTCGCTCTGGAGTTTTGTCTCTGCCCTGGGATGTGCATGACAAGAAGGAAAACTGGCCCAAGGAAAAGGAAGCCTTCCTCAGCCTGGGATCAGGCTCAGGGCTCTACTTGGAGGCAGGGCTTCTGAAGCCCCTCCAGCTCTGGGCCAGGCAGAATTGGTTCTCTGTGACCTGGGGTGGAGGCAGCTGGGCAAAAACTGGAGAAAGGAGCAAGAAAAATCTAGCAAGCTCTTCAGACCAATTGGAAATGAAAGTGGTTGTAACATGAGTAAGTGGGACAGGCCCATGGCTAAAACTCTGAAATGGAGCTTGCCCACACCCTAGCTGCTTGGGCGCTCATCCCCCAGAAGCTTGCCTAAACACACTTCTTCTCACTCCCTGGCTCAGCTCCCCAAAAGCAGCAGTGTGCTAGAGCTGGCTTGTACTGGTTCATACTAGCTCACACGACCTTATATCTGCCTGCACAGCTACTACTAGCTCACACTGGCTCACAAGAGCTGATAGCTCAATTTTTAGGAATTGTATGAGCTTATTGTTTTAAATACAACCATTATTAAAAATTAAAGTAAATAAACATACAATTACATAAATGATATTAAAAACAAAATTACTAAATATTCAAAGCTCATCATTATTTTATTATATTTTATATTATCTATGCTCCTGAGGTTTTTTTTTTTATGTCTTGTGTCTGTACGATGGAAATACTTATAATGCTGGGGTGCTGTGCACACCTTCCCAACTCCTCATTACACTGGTAGCCTGAAATCAGTCATGGTCGGAGTATTTACACCGACCACAGTGACTGGCAAATGCTACAAATCAGAATTTTAATTGTTACTAAGAGCTGGTGTTTCAACAATTACCCAGTGGAAAGAAGGGCAGGCAGATAAGGACATCTCACCCATCCTCTCTTCTGACCACAAACATCTAAAATTCTGGACCTCGTATCAGCATGCTACCTGCAAGGCCCCCTTGCTTCTCAAAAAATCTGAATCCTTATACACTTTTTAAGATTTAAAATAGAACTCTTTAGAGATTAGTAAATTAAAATTGATAAGAGCTGATATTAAGATCAAGGCTTATCTGAAGACCCTGTATCCTTTTTGTTGGCTGGAGAATTTCCAGGTGCTTCCCAGGAAAAGGACAGACCTGAGTTCCAGTCTCCCCTAACCATTGTGCTTGCTCAAGGATGTTCTTCCTCAGCTCTAAGAACGGTGTCATTAAGGCAGAATTACCAAGAGAATCAGGTGGGATGTGTTTATGTGAAAACATCTAGTGCAGTGCCTGGTGTATGGTAAGTATTCAGTACATAATATGTGGGGCCAGTGAAAATGAAAAGCCCCTTGTTTAAAAAGCATGGGAAAAGGTTCTCAAATATAAAGGTTTTTCCTTTCTTCCTCAGTCTCTTTTATGACTTGTCATGGGGCTTTTATTTTCTATTTAATGTTGTTCCAGGCAAAGAAAAAAATTAAAGGTTTCAATTATGAGCATGAATGTTACTGCGCACGCTTGGACCTGATGGCTGCCAGGTTCCCACTCCCATCAATAGCTATGCCGACCCGCTGCACTGAGACAGGAGTGAACTCTGAGGAAGTTAGCCCAGCTTCCCATGGGTGTCTCCCCAACCCATGGATGACCTTCAAGGACCTTTAAACCTCTGCACCAGGGCCTAGTAGGTACCTGGATTGGGGGTGGGCGAGAGTCTTGTCCCCCCTTGCAGCCTCTCTTAAGCTGCCTGGACATGCCGTGGCAATGCTAACCTTGGGACAAGATGGCCACTACCACAGCCTGCCCTGAAATTCCCCATGGTGTGCATGCCCCTACCCAGGCCCCACTGGGAGCAGAGGGTGACAGCAGAAATTGGGCCACTCTTCCTTCCTTCCCCACCAATGCAATCCAGACACCATTCTGGGCAGAAGGCTGTGAGCTTGTAAGGCAGGGACTTGGGGGAGACCACGTGAGGCCTGGGGCACAAGGGGACCTGGGAGCAGGTGTCTAAGATCCTAACATTCTGGGCCTTGCATCAGCAAATCCCCCTTGAGGTGCGGGGGCGGGGCAGTCAGTACTGTGTGTGAGCTGAGGCTCCAAGCCCTTGGCACATGCTCCTGTGTTCTACTGGACTTAACTTCATAGGAAAAAATCAAGAATTTCAAGACTGTGACAAGAGAGCATTAAATGGAGCACAGTGCCTTTCTGAGTGTGGGGCTCTGGGGACCTGCACAGGTTGCAGGCCCATGATGCCAGTCCCACCCATCTGCCTCCTCCAGGATTTACCCAAGCAATTCTCTCATCACTTTCCCCTTCTATACTGGAGAAAGCTCTACCAGCATACAGACACACTGTAAAACCTTCAAAATTTTAAAGACATGCACCTCCTTCAACGCTACATCTAATGCCACTTACTGTCCTAATTTCTATGCCCTTTACCCCCAAACTCCTGGAATGACTTGTCTATATTTGTCATCTTCACTTGCTCTCCTCTGATCCCACTCCAATCAAGTTTTGTCCATCACTCTACTGAAAATGGCATCACTATCCCCTCTCTGGATTCTCCCTGACCTTCCCTCTTACTCACAGAGGTGGCTCGAGCAGCCTGCCAAGTGTCACTGAAAGCCTGAGAACCAGGAAGGCCCAATGGCATAAGTCCTGGTTTGAGTCTGAAAAGCCCAAGAACTGATGTCTGAGGACAGGAGAATATGGATGTCTCATCTCAAGCGCAGAAGGTAAATCGCCCTTCCTCCATGTTTTTGCTCTGTTCAGGCCCTCAATGGATTGGATGATTTGCACCTGAATTGGTGAGGGCAAACCTTTATTCAGTTTACAGATTCAAATGTTAATCTCTTCCAGAAACACCTTCAATGAGGCACCCAGAAATAAGTTTTTTTCCAGCTATCTGGGCATCTCTCAGTGCATAAAATTGGCACATAAAATTAACCATCACAAAGACTAATGGCAGGAATGCATTGTGACAAACATTATGCTACTTTCAAATGTTTTGGCCAAAGTGAGAGAGAGAGGGAATAAAATAATAGAATAATGTTAGGAGAAATGTTAGATGACTCTGGGTGAAGAGCTTACAGATGATAATTATTCTTTCAACTTGTCTTAATGTCTAACAACCTTAAAATAAAAATTGGGGGAATATCTGAGAAAAGTCCCTTCCTGAGCTCCATCCAGCATCCTCAAGGAATAGGGATGTGGGCAAGGAGTCAGACACCTGCCATGTCCTCCTCACACTTCAGGTCCTTGAAGGCCTCAGTAACAATGATGTCCCTGTCCTTTTGTCCCTGTTCTCTGTTGCTGGAGTATGCAGTTGGCAACTCCCAGAACTGTGGTACTCAGTTAGTCAGGTCCCAGTGTTCTCTCTCTGACTCTTGCACGTGCTATGTATCCCTTTGAAGTCCAGCTAGGACTCCCTAGGGCTTCTAGCCTGGGCTTTGCCTTGCAGCCCTCAGCCCTGGGGTCACTCTATCCTGCACTTCCTCTGGTGGGCTCACCAGCTAGCATTATGGCTACTGTGGGCTTCCCTCTCTAGGACCCTTCTGGATGCCTTCCCTGCTACCCCAAAACCTGGTGAAATTTGGAGATATTTGAGGATGATTCTGATTGTCAAAGACTGGAGCCTGTCGCTGGCATCTAGTGGGTGGGGTCCAGGGATGCCAAACGTTCTGCAGTGCACAGAACAGACTGGAACAACAAACTTTTGTCCTGCCTAAGATGCCAGTTGAACTGCTGTTGAGAAACCACAAGAAACACAAGCAATTTTACAGCTGCTTACACTACCTCAAGAAAATCCTGTTTGTGCAGGAGAGCTGTAAATCTGGAGATTACTGGGTTCACTTATGATATAAGCTTCCAGAGGGCTTAACTTGCTCATAGATTTCTGAAAATCATGCTGTCAACAAGATGCTGATGCAAAATTCACTTGGAGTCTGTTTTTCATGTCCAAGAACAGAAAGGTTTTGTGGGGCCTGAAGCTTTACGGAATTTGGTGGGGGGGGGAGGGGGCGTCTTTTAAAAAGCATACAAAATAACAAATACAAAATTAGGTACAAACATGAATGTTTACTTAGAATGAGAACAAAACTTGCAACAAATTGTAAATAAAAAATGATGACAAATATCCCAAACAAAACTTGATAATAACAAGATAATATTTTGTATTAATTAGCTTTCTGAAATATATCTATACTATTTTTTCCCTCTTTTTTGTGACTGGATACTCTTCGTTCATATCTGCTTGTAAAATAATTTTATAACATCATTTTCTATAGAAACAATAGAAATGAGTTAGCCTTATCTCTCTCATAACCCACTGAAATTCATCTTTTTATTATTGATAGCTGGAGTGCATATAACATGCACTTCACAGACACATCCTTACTGCTTACGGTATTGCTACAAGTTTGTGCATACAAGCACAGGAATTCTATTTTTTCCAATTAATCAAAGACAAAAGATGTATTATGTGCTTATAATTGTAAATGCTTCATTTAAGTGTATTAGTTTCCTAAAGCTGCCATAACAAATACCACAAATTGGATCGCTAAAAATAACAGAAATTTATTCTCTCACAGTTCTGGAGACCAGAAGTCCAAAATCAAGGGTGTCAGCATGGCTGTGCTCCCTCCAAAGATTGTAGGGAAGAATCCTTCTTTGCCTCTTCTAGCTCCTCATGGTTTCTGGCATTTCTTGGCTTGTGGCAGTATCTCTCCAACTTCTACTTCCATCTTCACATGGCCTTCTTCTCTATGTGCCTTCTCTTCTTATAAGGACATCAGCCATTGGACTTAAGGCCTTCTTTAATCCAGTAAGACCTCATCTTAAGGACCCTATTTCCAAATAAGGTCACATTCTGAGTTTCCAGGTAGACATGAATTTTGGGGAACACTATTCAATCCAGCACATCAAGTATATCCCTGCCAGGAGAACTTCCATTTTGATTAGGCATCAATGAGAATAGAATTGTCCACTCGTGTCTGTTGATGGGAAGAATTTTCCATACATTAAGTTATATACTTTCCGAACCTTCTTCCTCCTCCACTACTCACATATTTCTGGTACTAGGTGTTGTAGGTCCAGTTGATATCTCAGTATGGCTAGGAGTCATAGTCTGTCCTGAGTCCTTGTGACAAAATGCTGCATGTGTTGGCACAGTGGGTAGCAGAAGGATTCCAGAGCCACTCATAATGGAATGGCCAGCAATAAATGAACTATACACACAAGTCACTATGAACCACATAATTATCTCCCACTAAGGGTAAACTAAGTGTACCCCCAACTCAAATTCAACCTCATCCTGATCTCAAAAGTATCCCGGACACTTCAACATCAGACTTGAAGGGAAGTATAACAGAGAAAAAATGGAATTTGAGACAGAGGACTTAACTGATTGTGTTTAGAACATCTTATTTTTGCAAATTTTGCAAAAATACATGACATATGACACATTGATAAAGCCCCTACCAGGGGCTTGGAAGGGGTCTGTGCAGGTGAAGGGCCTCAAAGCTTAAGCTTTGTTAGCACATGCTGGTTAACTTTTTTGATAGGGCTATCAAACTGTCAAACCAGGGAAAGGCCATAGACTGTGTATCTGGATTTCAGCAAAGTAGTTAGCCAAGATCTTCATCAAATCTTTACATATAAACAAATATGGCCAGTTAGATGGAAGTGAACATCCACATCTCAAGAGGGTTGAGGGTGGATCCGTGGGAACCTGAAAAGATGCTCTGGGTTATCCCACCTCATCTACTCCGTTCCAGCAATACTGGCCCCTTTGCTTTTCTCCCTCTATGCCAGGTACACTCCTGACTCAGGTCCTTTGAATTTTCTGTCCCCTCTGATTAAAACGCTCTTCTCCCCCACCCCATATCTACATGCTGGCTTTCTCAATTCTTTGAGGGAAATTGTACTATGGCAGACAGCTGCCCACCAAAATTCATGATCCTCTTCCATAGTATAGAATTATTGCTAGAAAGTAGCAAATTTTCTGTTGCATCTAGGTGAGGACATGTGATAAGTTGACTCACTCATCTCTGTATGCCTGGAACTTTCCTGGTTTGGGCACTGAAAGTCCCACATCTTAGGAAACCCCTCAGTATGGCAAACTGGTATAGTTGGTCACATTATACATGGCTGAGTTTAGGCCAAGCAAATGCTGGTGAAAAATATTAAGCCATTGCCAAGCCTAACCCATAGACCATAGAAACCTTTTGAACAATCCTTCTTTTCTCCCATATGCTATCTAATGTCAATGCCCAGGGCAACTCTCCCATTTCTGTGCTGTGGATGACAGAGCCTCCATTAGTCTGTGGCCCTGAATGACCACATGGAACAGATCTCACCTAATGAGTCCACAGTCCCTCCCCACAACCCAGAGATTAGAGTAAAAAATAAACCATTGTGTTTAGCCACTGAGATTTGAGGGCTTATTTGTTATATCAGCTAGCATTACATTAATTAATATAGTTGTTTTCTCAGTGAGACCTTCCCAGACCACTGTATTTTAAATGACAATGACTTTCTCTCCACTTCCGCTCCCTATTTTCCACTCTTATTTAATTTTTCTCCATAGATTTATCACTATCTGATGTAGCATTTAGGCTTATGAAGACAAGAAATGTGTCTGTTGTGTTTACTACTGTATCTCTAACATCTAGAAGAGCACTGTCCAATAGAACTTTCTGTGACGATGAACATATTCTATATCTGTGCTGTCCAATATGGCAGCCACTAGCCACATGTATCTATTGAGCATTGAAATGTGGCTAGTATGACTGAGGAACTGAATTTCTAATTTTATTTCATTTTAGTTCATTTAAATTTAAATAGTCAGATACGACTAATGGCTATCGTATTGTATGGTGCAGATACCTGAGTGATTCACTGAAACCGTCATATGCTTTATGAGTTTATTATTCTATGAGTGGCTAGCTCAACATTTGAAACAAACCAAAATTTTCACCTTTTTCCATGAATTTAAGTTAGACAAGATCCATTTCTAGAGCATGTTATATTCAATCTGGGTGGGGGAATTCCTTCACCACCATTTACAACAGCAAAGCCGAAAACATCAGAGAAGAAAGTTTTAGTGCTTTGTGTAGTATCATCTGAGGATAGTTAGAAAGGCTTCATCTCCCAAGAGCATCCTTCCTCCCTTCTTCTCCCATAGGTCTGAGCTTAAAACTCAGAAGATGATAATTTTACTGTGGCAGAGATGGTATCTAGTCGCCAAAAACCATATTCTCATCTTCTCGGGCACATGGCCTGACTATATTTCCCAGTTTTTGTTGTTGTTGTTGTTGTTGTTTTCTTTTATAGTTTGGTTTGGTCATGAGACTGAATAATAACCTGTATGCTTCCTTTGCAAGTTATTTTTTTCCTCTCTGATTTCTTTTGAGATATTCCTCTTTACTGGGGTGTTCTGTAGTTTTACCACATTTTTCTAGGTGTAGAGTTATTTTAATTTATCTTGCTTGAGCCATGGTATGCTTTGCTTAGTCTAAAAACTCATGTCTTTTTTCAGTTCTAGAAAAATTTCAGCCCTTATCACTTGGAATATTGCTTCTCTTCCATTTCCCTGTAATTTTTCATTCTGCAACTTAGATATATGTTGGAACTTCTTCCAAATCACTTTCATAGTTTCTCTCTCTCTCTCTCTCTCTCTCTCTCTCTCTCTCTCTCTCTCTCTCTCTCTCTCTCTCTCCCTCTCCACACCGCCTCTCCACACCGCCCCACCCTATGCCACATTTGGGTAATTTTCTCATATATACCATCAAACTCACTAATTTTTTCCTACACCTTTGTCTAGACTGTTTAGCCTGTCAATTAATTTCCATGACTCTATTTTTCATTATTAGAAACTGTTTAGTTCTCATTCAAATATTTCTGGCCTTTTTTCATATTATTTTGTGCTTTCATTTTGGTTTCTCTTCTCTTTTATGTCTTCGACTATTTAAAATATACTTATTTTATAATGTTTTTAGGATTATTCTATTATTTTCAACTTGGGGTGCTAATTCTCTTGCTTTCTGAGTTTTCTAACTCTTCCTCACAGTGGGTGCATTATTCTATACATTCATATCTTTCATTGTGAATTTTTCTTCAGCAGGTTGTTTTTTCCCCACTGGGGTCCTGTGAGGTGTGAAAATGGACCTGTAGAGTGGTTCTACATTTGTATCAACTGGGAATTCTGGAGGTTTCAGAAGTTCTAGATCTATTTTTATGTTAGTCATTTGGCTTGGGTTTCCTGCGTCATAGAGGTAGTGTGGATTTAAATTCTACATTGAACAGGGTATACTCCTGGGTTTTTCATTTCCTGCAGATGACACCTTTCCACCCAATGGCCCAAACACCAGCCTCCTCATTACTTCCCTGGACTGGAGTTGCTTCCAGTCCCCTTTTCAGAACCTGGATTGGAGAGCTGTCTGAGATACTTGCTCCCCTGCACCATCAAGGTCTGGAGGCTTGCACACAGATATTAGAATCCCAGCCCCCAGCCTGTATCTGGGTGTGAAATCTTGGTGGTCCTGAGGTACCTGTTTAGTGTTACTGCTCTGACTTCAATTCTTTTCTTCCAGTCTGGCACTTGGAGGTTCCGTTCTTATTTTTTTCTGAGCTCATTTATATATTTAAATTGTGGGGATAATGTTTTCTCAGTATTTCTGTGTGTTCGTAATAGGTCTTACTCATGAGCTCAGTCTGTCTTATTGCTGGAAGTAGTCTGCTGTTGATTATTTTTAGAATGTCTCAGAAGAACTCTCCAATCTCTCTTTTCTCTGATTTACTTCCAGAATTCTTGAATGGGGACTGGTGGGGTAAAGGGGGGATGATCTATGTGACATTCCTAATATAGACTGCGTACCCTATTATGCAAACAAATCACAGAAACACATAATTTATGTAAAATTAGTCTCAAAAAGACATGATATACTTGTGTATGCTCTTAATTATATACAATGTAAATGTCAGACAGTAGCATAAAAATTAGGGTCAGAAAACAGTGACCTTTGCATTCTGCCAAATATGTCCTTGGGATAAATTGCATTTTTATTGCATTATATTATATTACATCACTGCAGTTATATGAGACTCTTGTTGGAATTTTGAATACTTCTCCTTATCGTTTTAAATATGCATGCATGTTATATATGGCAATTTAAGTGTTCTATAAACAAAATTCATTGTATAAAAATAAAATTGAAAAATGTGATAATTCAATAATGCCTAGAAATATGTTGCAAAATAATACAATACAAAAGAAATTATATGGCTTTTAAGAGTACATATCTAAAGCAAATCAGACCATCACATTGGGACTTGGACAAAGGATAACTTTTATTCAATAAATCAATAGTCCAAGAGAAAAATAAAAAGAAGGAAGAAATTCTCAAAAACAACAAAAAAAATGATTTTTGATAGCTTTCAAATTTCTACCAATTTTAGTAGTGTATACTAATTATGGCTTGAAACTACTCATAGTTTGTTGTAAACAGTGATTAAGGTGTAACAGAAAGTTGTATTTTTCATGTTATGTGGTTCTGAAAAAAATGGTAAAAAGGATCTTTTTGGCTTTTCTCAGCTCCCTTGAGAAAAATGCTGATAAGAAAGAAAGGGAGAGAAAAAAAATGCTAGAATTCTATAACACAAACAAGACACACAAGCCATTTTCCTAACTTCACACTGTTCAGGAGAGTGACAAAACACCAATTTCCACAAGATGGTCTGTTT
>NW_011888862.1:6398413-6501164 GCF_000151845.1 Pteropus vampyrus
CTTCCAGAATTCTTGAATGGGGACTGGTGGGGTAAAGGGGGGATGATCTATGTGACATTCCTAATATAGACTGCGTACCCTATTATGCAAACAAATCACAGAAACACATAATTTATGTAAAATTAGTCTCAAAAAGACATGATATACTTGTGTATGCTCTTAATTATATACAATGTAAATGTCAGACAGTAGCATAAAAATTAGGGTCAGAAAACAGTGACCTTTGCATTCTGCCAAATATGTCCTTGGGATAAATTGCATTTTTATTGCATTATATTATATTACATCACTGCAGTTATATGAGACTCTTGTTGGAATTTTGAATACTTCTCCTTATCGTTTTAAATATGCATGCATGTCATATATGGCAATTTAAGTGTTCTATAAACAAAATTCATTGTATAAAAATAAAATTGAAAAATGTGATAATTCAATAATGCCTAGAAATATGTTGCAAAATAATACAATACAAAAGAAATTATATGGCTTTTAAGAGTACATATCTAAAGCAAATCAGACCATCACATTGGGACTTGGACAAAGGATAACTTTTATTCAATAAATCAATAGTCCAAGAGAAAAATAAAAAGAAGGAAGAAATTCTCAAAAACAACAAAAAAAATGATTTTTGATAGCTTTCAAATTTCTACCAATTTTAGTAGTGTATACTAATTATGGCTTGAAACTACTCATAGTTTGTTGTAAACAGTGATTAAGGTGTAACAGAAAGTTGTATTTTTCATGTTATGTGGTTCTGAAAAAAATGGTAAAAAGGATCTTTTTGGCTTTTCTCAGCTCCCTTGAGAAAAATGCTGATAAGAAAGAAAGGGAGAGAAAAAAATGCTAGAATTCTATAACACAAACAAGACACACAAGCCATTTTCCTAACTTCACACTGTTCAGGAGAGTGACAAAACACCAATTTCCACAAGATGGTCTGTTTTACAAATATGGAACACTTCCCATTCAAATAGGTATCTGGGGCATTCTGGGTAAGGCAGCCAAAACGGGTAGCAACAGCATGTAAATTAAAATGCAAACTTCCCCATCCTGAGTACTCATCCGTGCCACTCACACACTGCAGAAAAGATGCCAGACCTTCCACTGACATAAATCTCGCATCTGTAGCCTGCTGCGAGATCTCTGAAAAGCACCACTTCCAGCATGTAGGGTTCCTTTGTTGGTGACATGCAGTTGAAAGAAGGAAATAACATACCATTTGGTGTCCTCCAGGCAGGTCTGTGAACAGACTTATACTGGGGCCCTGTACCACTTTTTCAAGATGTTCAAGATCTGCATGTGCTATATGCTGCAACATACAAGTGGCATATAAACAAACCTGTGTTGATTTCCAGGAAAATATAATTACCATTTCAGAAGAACCATCACATTTGTCTCAACTGAAATGATTTGCAAAATGAAGAGTTGCAGCTTGTCAGTATGGCTTGTAAGGCAACCACCTGATCTCCAGAAGTACGGACATAGCCACATCTTCAAAGGATGCCTGGGCTATTGTAGCAGACACTGTCAGGGTTTTGCTGTCTCCTTGTCCTTACCACTTCAGTGCCTTTCAGCCTGGTTTCCACTTGCCAGAACCTGCATTTATTTGCCTTTTCTGGCCCTGAAGTCTGCACTGCCCTCCCATGCAGCAGGCTGGAAATGCTGGAGAATGAATGCCAGTTGCCCACAGTGATCGATTGGCTTGATACCACACTCTTCACTGGCTGCCTACTCTTCCTTGTTTCACTTTCCTGCTCCCCTCCACTGTTTCCTTTGACTGGCTCTCAAATCAGCCACATGTACTCAAGTCCTTTTTTCCAAGTTAGCCTCTGGAGGAAACCAGGCTAGGACAATTATCTTCTCCCAGAGGTCCTGGCAACTTAGTGTTTTGGGAGACTTCATGATGTCGAGGTTTCAGCTGAGAAGGACATATATTAGAATATTAGAATATTGTATCAATTGAGCACATGTTTTCTAGTTTACCACTCATCTTAAAAGTTATTTTTGCATTCCAAATTCACATCCGTATACCTAGCATGTCTTCATTCTTTACTGTTTAGATCAGCCTTGCTGCAAGATTCCTATGTTTCTAGCTTGCCACAAGTTCCCCAGTGTGTAAAGCATCCACAGCCTGCCTTTATAAGGTGGTGAAGCCACTAATAGTCATGATACTAGACAATCAACCATTTTAAAACATAGCCCCAATGGATAAAACTGGACTGTGTTTAGAAGCAAAGTTACGAGTGGAGAAAAGGCCAGAGTGGAATTAATATTGATCCACATATTTTGGAATTTAAAGTACCAGTGAAAATAATTAGGCTCTTTTGTTTGAAAGTAACAGAGAGTCACTCTGGTTGCGTTGGGTCTTGTGGGCCTAAGAACGCATGTAAAAATAATCATCTTCCTCACCATCAATTTGACAAATGTTTATTGAACACTTAATATGTGGGAGGTACTATTCTAAGTGTTTTACATGTATTAACTTATTTAATCTCCACAAAACGCTGAGAAGTAGGCATTATGATTATCCGTGGTTTGTAGATGGGAGAACTGAGAAATTAAATAAAGGTAACAGTACTCTTCATCTTGTGCTCACACCTAGAAGGAAAAGCAAGAATGGAAGCATGGGTGACCTCAGGGGAGCTGAAATGGTGTTGGGGGATGCTCTTCATTTGCAGCTCATGGCTATGTAGCCTCCTTCTCGGGCTCTGCCATTTCTATGACTCTTAGACTTTGAACACTGTGTTAGGCTCCATATTTGAAGAACGGTGAATAAGGTGACAGGCTTTTTTCCCTTTGTAAACTTTTAAATTTGAAGAAGAACATACATAAAGACAAGTGCACAAATCCTATGTGTACAGCTCATTGAATTTTTATAAAGTAAATACATCTGTATAACTACCAGCCAGATCAAGATATATAGTGAGAGGCTTTTCCGAGGGTTCTGGAAGTGCTCATTCCCATTCTGTAGTTCATAGGTCATAAGATCATAGAAGACACTTTTGAAACATTTGGGCCAATGGCATCATTTTTGCATATACGATACCCCAGAGTGGTCAAGTATTACACACGAAGCTATGCAGTTAGAGAACATCTGTTTTTTTTGTTTGTTTGTTTTGTTCTAATATATCAGAAAGTTTTTTATGTTGCTTTACTAAGTCAATGCCTGTGGATCAACCATCCCACCTACCCACTTCTATGCACTTGTTTTATATGTCATATTAACTTTTCTTATTTTGTGCTCACTTTGTGGTCAAACCACGTAGGACCATGATTTCTCCTAGGATCTCTGTGCCTGGTACATGAAAAGATAGCTCTCCCCTGACTTCAGTGGCCAGTGACAGCCTGTAGACAGGTAATGCATGTCATCAGAGAGCATGGGGTTGGTGCTCTACTTTTCCACAGAGCGTCTGCCACCACCCTTCTCGCTCCTGTTAGCATTCTGAGAAATCAGAACTTGGTCCATGTAAGGGTCTTAGGACAGAGATGACTCGATGACCACCCGAACTGGCCTTCCTCTCCATAATGTAAAGCTGTGGCTGGAAAGCAGCTGCCTGGCCAGAGAGTCAATTTCCCAGGGCCTTGAGAGGTGGCCATTTGACTGCTTTTTACCAGTGGAATGGGAGTGGAAATACACTTTTAGCTTCTGGGCCAAGGTGGTTAAGAAGCAAGTGTACCTTCTTCAGCTATTGACTTGAGGGCCTAGCTTAAGCTTGGGCCCCTGAGAGGCTGTGGAAGGTCACCTGTTAAACAAGAGCACTGGTATTAGACTTGACATTACTGGGAAATAAATGGCTGGTGTGTTCATCTATTGAGATTCTAACGTTACTATAACTAATATAGTCATAGCAGGGATGGTGGAGGGGATCTCGACCTTTTCAAAGGCCATTTTTTAAATCATCTCTTGCTTTTTCTAGCTACTGAAGGCCACAGCAACCAGAACTCCTTATGTGTATAGGAAGAACAATTCCTACACATTACATGCAGAAAGGAACTAATAAGAAACTAATCATTTTACAAATAAGAACACATTTTCTAGAGCTATGTACCTTTTTCAAGATTGTTTTTAGGAATCCCTGAGGCAGTGGGGAAATATTGGTCATGGAAGAACAAGGAAAGCCCGGATTTCAGTTGCCAAGATCAGCTTGGCCCTCTACACTTCTTTATTTGCTGAAACATTGGCCTGCCACCTGTATCTGTGATACAGTCTTTAGCATCAGAAATGCAAATTTCTCTTTTGGAAAGTTTGGCAATAAAGAAAGTGACCTTTATTCATAGCATTCTCTGATCCATTTAAATAAGACACGTTTTTCTATAATGGAAACTTAAAAAAAAAGGAACACATAAAATATGACATGCGTGTGCCCTTTATTATGCTGATATTGGGAGATAATCAACAGCAATGAGGCCACTGTTTTATTAACAGTTTTCATCTCACACAGCCACAGTGGGAGCACCAAGAGAATAGCTTCTGGCATTAGACTGCCTGAGTTCAGACAGTGTCTCTACCACTTACAAACCAAGTGACCTTGGGCAAGTTACTTATGCCTCTATGCCTCAGTATCTCCATCTATAAATGGAGACCACCAGATGTCTACCTCTTAATATTGTGAGAATTAAATTATTTAATACAGGTAAAGCTGTTGGAAGAGTGCCTGGCACTTAGGAAGCCCTCAATAAATGTCGACTATTGATATTACAATGGTTTGAGGCCCCGATTTGTCTGTAGTATGTATGAATTTGTGTCATAATATAAAAAGAAAAGCAAAGAATTGCCTCACTGGGTCAGATATGGGGTCCTTTCTGTTTCTTCCAAGAATACCAAAAGGCAGCCCTCTGGGGCTGGGGAGTGGGAGGGCTGGAGGCTTCTATTTTGACACTAAGCCTAAGTTGAATTAGTACTACACATGTTTAAGAAATTTACTGTCTATGGCTATGCTGCCCTGAACAAGCCTGATCCCCTCTCATCTCAGAAGTTAAGCAGGGTCGGGCCTGGTTAGTACTTGGATGGGAGACCACCTAGGAAGACCAGGTGCTGTAGGTGTTAAAAAAAAGAAAAGAAAAGAAAAAGAAATTTACTAACGTACATTGAGAATTTCAAATACACTTGACTTACTCAATTTTGGGGGGATGAATCTAAAATATATTCTAATGTACCTTATTTGCTCTAAATACAGAAAAGGTTATAAGGTACAAAGGTGTCATTTCAGAGTGATTTATAATAGCTGGATATCGGAGCTGCTCAGGGTTCTAATAGGATATCATTTTTAAAAACGTGGCAAATCCTGTTGCTAAAACTTACACAGGAAAATAGCGATTAGAAAAACTGCAATGACATGAAATATGCTTATGATATAATGTTAAGAAGGAAAAAGCAGTATTCAAAATCATATTTAAAATGTGACTATAATTGAAAAAATAACGAAAACATTATACTAGAAAAGAGACCAGAAAAAGGACCTAAGCTGGAGTTGGATCTTTGGACTTGGGGGCTAGGGAGTAAGGTCTGAGCCAAATCAGTCTCTCATTTCTAGAGAGGTAAGGCTATGCCAGTGTCCTTGGGATGGCCGACAACTAAATCTAGGGTGGCCAAGTAAAGCATCAAGTTTAAAGGCTACAGAGCACGTCAGCTTCTGGGTGTGAAGACTGGAGTTAGAGTCCTTCAGGGAGAGACAAAACGGGTCCTAAGAGATGGACACTAGTAGTTTAAGGGGGTGTTGGGGAGTTTGGCTGGTTTAAAGGGCCAGTGAGAAGGCACAGAGGAAGGAAATAACCCTAAATAGCAGCATTAACCTTAAATATGTTTGGATGATAGGTCCTACTTTTGATGCTCTTTCCCAATTTGTATCTAATTCTCCAATTTTCTTTGTTAAACATGTATTAGTTTTATAACGGAAATAAATTTATTTTATAAAAGCCTATGATGGTTGTAGATAGCTAATACCTTTATACATGTAAACTGGAATTGAACAATTAAGTAAATGGATGACAGATGGTGGGAGCCAGCTTTTTCACTGTTGAATGGAAATTTACAGATCAGCAAGGGGAGGAGGCTGGAATGATCCATGTGGTAATAGATTAGTTGTAGACATCAGTATGAACTAATGTTTAGCTTAATATAAATATAGATAGATGATAGATGATATAGACATATAGATAGATGATAGATGGATGATAGATAGATAGACGGATAGATAGATGTAAATAGATATGTATGTATGTATGGGTTAGTACAGACACATATATTTCTTTGCTCTGTCAGCTGAGAGGGCCAAAAGAAACAACACCCCAGTAACAACGAACAAACCTAGTGCCCAGATTCTCGTTTCTCACACCATTCTCCAGTTAAAAGAGCCAGGGCTCCTTGGAGAAATGGTTTATTCTAGAATTGGGGGCAGGAAATATACAAGATGAACCTGGAGTATCGTCTAGTGCCAGAAATTAAGGAAATGTGCGCGCGCGCGCGCACGCACACACACACACACACACACACACACACACACACACATACCACATTAATAGGGGTATGTCAAGTGGTCACAAGAGTCAAATGAAAGAACTCCCAATGGCCAAAGCTGGAATAACTTGAACAAAAAAAAATAGATAAATTAATATTGGATTATAATTCAAAGTAAAAATAAATATCCCTGAGTCCCTACTGATATAAATAAATAATTGACTATCATAATAAATAAGGGAGAAGAGACAAGTCTGCTGTGCAGAAGAATTCCAAGTAAATTATATAGATACCCTCAGGGAGGTGGAGTATAACTCCCCACTCCTTAGGTGTGGGCTGTGCATAGTGACTTCCTTCTAAGGTAGACAGTATGGAAAAGGGGAAAAATGACTAACTTTACAGTGGAGAGACTTGACAAATTACTTCGGCCAGGTGATGAAGGCCAATGCCGACAATTATCAATCATGTTGATAGTACGGATCCTTGATATGATACTACAAAAACAACACTTTATCTCTGTGATCTTCTTCCCAAAACCCATAACTCCCATCCAATCATAAGAAAATATCAGACAAATCCCAATGGTGTGTGTGTGGGGGGGTGGGCATTGTACAATACACCTGACCAGTCCTCCTTGAACCTGCCAAGGTCAATGAAAACAAGGAAAATCTGAGAAACTGTCACAGCCAAGAGGAGCCTAAGGAGACATGAGAACGAAATGTAATGTGGGATCCTGTTATCCAGAAAAGGGCATTAAGTAAAAGCTCAGGAAATCTGAAAAATTTGTGGATTTCAGTTAATAATAATGTATTGATATTGGTTCATGAATTGTAACAAATATATCGCATTAACGTAAGGTGTCAATAATAGAGAAAGCGGTGTGCAAGAGGTAGGGATATGGAAAACTCTTTGTACTACCTGCCTAACTTTTCTGTAAATCTAAAACTATTCTAAAAAGTAAAATATATTGAATTCTCATTATTCACGATATTTATATTCTATAAAGTCACTGTGAACACTGAATTGGTGAATATTGAGCCGTTACCCCTAGCTGTGAGCCTCTGGTCACAACATTTTTGGATCAGTACATAACCTTATTTTACATGTGTTTCTATTTAAAGATACCTTATTTAATATGTATTATTGATTCATGAATATTTAATTCCTGGTGAATAGCTCTAACTCATCACTGAAAGAAGCTTATCTAAGAACAGGTAGTTTCTCCATAAGGCACATCTCAGCATTCTTGCTCTTAGGAACACTAGACAGCACTTCAACAATATGCTTGGGTGCCATTTTAAGCAATGAAATCATCCACAAAAGGCACACAACGTGGCACAGACCACAAAAAGGACACTTGTTTATAGTATGAGAGCTTGAACAAGAGGACAGAGCATTGCCTTGTTCATCCTCAGCTGGGAACATGCATGTTGGACAATTGAAAATTTTCGCCCTTTGCACATACCTTGTTCATGAATGACCACAAAAGTGCCTCGAGTACTGATTTTGGGATTCGAGATAAATTTTAACAAGTAGGCGAATTCACAGGTACTGAATCTATAAATAATAAGAATCAATTGTATATTAATTTTTAAAAGCCTATGAATACGTTCCTCAATAGTCTAGTTCCTCTCCACGACCTGCCACAGATCTGATTTTTGAATTTGTCTAACTTTCTGAAATGTATTTATTTATCTAGTTATTTATTTAGCCTATAACTATGCTGTACAATAGCCACACATGACTATTGATACCTTAAATGTGGTTAGTCCAAATTTAGATGTGTTATAACGATTCACAGCAGATTCTGAAGACAGTACAAAAAAGAATGTCAATTATCTCATTAATAATTTTATATTGACTACATATTAAAATGATAATATTTTAATATAGTTGATTAAATAAACTATATTATTGAAATTAATTTCACCTGTTTCTTTTTCCTTTTATAATGTGGCTGCTAGAAAATCTAAAATTACACCTGCGGCTTGCATTTTATTTTTTATTGGACAGCGCCAATCTCTGTGGAAAATAAATTTTGTCTTAATATTTGTAGCATAGGGAAGGACATAAGACTGTAGAATCATTTTATCCTTAGAGAGACCATTTAATCTCCTCCTTTTAAGATGCTAAAGCTCAGACAGGTGAAATGCTTTGTCCAACTTCACACAGCCAGTTAGTTTCTGGAAGAGCAGGACTCAGACGCCAGCCTCCTGTCATCCAGTCCAATCTCCTTCTCCTTGATCTTCTCCCCCCGCCCCCATATATCCCCACTCCACCAATAAATAAAACCAATCAGCCTACATAATCCTTTAAGAGAAAAACGTCAGATATTCCTGAATCAAAAGAGACCAGTTCATAAAATCTTACTAGATTTCTATATATAAGTAGGGCTGCCAGAGTTAGCAAATAAAAATACAGTATGCCCTGTTAAATTTGCATTTTAGATAAACAGGGAATACTATTTAGGTATAAGCATGTTCCATGAAATATTTGGGACATACTTATACCTAAATTTTATTCCTTGTTTATTTGAAATGCAAATACAACTGAGCATCCCATGTTTTTAGTATAAGTATGTCCCCTGCAATATTTGGGAACATATTTATACTAAAAAAGTATGTATTGCTTATCTGAAATGCGCATGTAACTGGTGTCCTGCATTTAATTTGGCAACTCCTTCTGTACAGCCTTTGAGGAAAGAAACTTTTCGCTAATTTCTCCCAGGCACATGAGCATTTACCTTTCTGTACTCCTCTGGGGAAGAGTCCAACTTAGTGAGTCCTTCAGTGGCTCTGTAATGAACAAGGGACTCGTCAGACTTGCCTTCCCATCTGCGGGCTGTTTCGGCTGTCGATGCTATCTTTCTAAACAGCCAACTCACTCAGGAATCAAGCTACATATCTCAACTGTCCTTCTCAACCTTCATAATCGATTCGAGTTAGGCAAGATGCCAGCTTTAAAAAAATGCACGGAACAAACTTTTGTAACTATGGATATAAGACAGAATGAAAAATCCAAGGAAACAGACGATTTTCTTTTTCATTACAGAAGCGCTTCTAAATGTAACAGGAAACAATTGATACCAAACATCCCAGCCACCTCAAGATAATTATGCTAAGCGAAATAAGCCAGACAGAAAAAGTTGAAAACCACATGATATCACTTATGTGTGGGATATAAACCTAAAAGCAACAAATAAACAGGACAAACAGAGACTCATGGACATGGACTATAGACTAGTGATTACCAGAGGGTAGGTGGTGGCGGAGGAGGACGGAGTGGAGAGCGGGGAGGTAGATGAGGTAAATGGGGTCAAATATGTGGTGACAGAAAAAAATCTAACTATGGGAGGTGAACACAGTATGAATATATATGTGCTTTACTGTGAAAATGTACAGCTGAAATTGACTGGATTTTGTTAACCAATGTCACCATAAAAAAGAAATAAATAAAAAGAAAAAAGAAAAAGTAAAAGAAAAACAAATCCAAGCCATTTCCTGGACTTGTATAATATCAAAGAGAGCAAGGAAGAGTTAATTGGATTTGGCATTTTATTATTTTGTCTTTCTTTATTACTACTATTTTGTGGCATATTAAGGGGGAGAGTGATGTAAGTGGTCCACCCAGGGTGCAGGTAAAAAAGGGGATATAGGTAATAATGGGTTCACTGTCTGTAGAGAATTTAAAAACAATAATAAAAATAGTTCTGCATTTTATTATGCTATGTGTTGGCAATTTGAAACGTCATTGAAATATTGCAATAACTATGCATGATGTCAGATGAGTACTAGATTGATCCAGTGATCACTTCGTAAGTTACATAAATGTCTATGCTGCACACCTGAAACTAATATATTATAATATATCAACTGTAGTTGAAAAATAAAAATTATTATAAGTAATGTCATTGATAAAATACTCCTCCCACTACAACTCCCTCTCCCCTCCCCAACCTTCGGAAGTTCTGATATTAAGCAAGGCTATCAACTCTTTTTTAAAACTCAACTTAATGGAGCTTTGCGTTTTTGTTGTTTTGGAGGATGGTTTGTAGTAGGTGAAAAGGAGAAGAGAAGAGCTGGATGCGGGGGCTTAAGATATCAAAATAGCAAGGGTTTTGATGAATGGAAATTTCTCTCTCATGCACATATGGGGCCTTGTCTTGAGATTTCCAAAGACAAAGAGGCAATATTACCGTAAAAGGAGCACTGGAATAGCAGTCCAAATACCTGGGTTTAAGATGTGTTTCCGTGTCTGCACAGGTATGTGACTGGGGACAAAAGGTATGGCCTCTCTGAGCCTCAGTTTCCTCCCCTGCCAAGTAGATGCTCTAACCACTCCCTCACCTGTCTATTTCACCTGCTTGTGCTGTGCAGCTAAGAGATAAAACACATAAGTGTTTTGCAAACTGGAAGTCACTTTACCAATGTAAATCACTGTATTTGTTTTGACACAGACCAAAATAACAGTGGCTCAAACAAGATAGATCTAGTTCTCTGTAAAAGTCCAAGGTAAAATCCAAGTTTGTAGGTAACTGATGGAAGTAGGATGACTTGCTTGCCAAGGTCATGTAGGGACCTAGGTTCCTTCTCTCTTATTGCTCCATTATCCCAATGGGTGTCTTCCTTACCTTCAAGATTGAAACTGAACCACCACCCACCACAACCTTATTCTTACCCACAAGAAGAGGAAAAGAATCAGCGGAGGAGAGTAGTTGTCTGTAGGAGCATGACCTGGACGTTACATCACTTCTGCTCCTTTCTTATTGGTTAAAACTGAGTCACATAGTCTCACACTGTTGCCACAGAGGCTGGGAAATGTAGTCTCTAGCTGGGCAGCCGTGTGTCCAGCTACAACCCAAAGGTCTATTGCTAAAAGTTGATAATGGATATAGGTGATAATATACAGTTCAACAACAGCTATTGTCATTATTTTTCAAGTTAGTGGATAAAGAGTAGTTTGTTTGTTGTTTCATTGCTCTGAGGAATGAGACCAGATGAAAAGTCCGATCTTTTTACTGTGGCTGATGAGTTTTAGACACATATCAATGTAAATTATCCTGGTTTTTAAATGGGGAATTAATTCCTAGAGTGGTGGATTTCAAAGCACTTTCATTTGGGGTTGTGCTCCCAGGAGACCATGTCCATGTGGATTTGAACACATCTTATAAATATAGCCCTCTGCCTCTCCAGGACTAAGCCCACATCCCAGGGGAAACATGGAATTTAGACCACCTTGCTATTATACTGACCCTAGCCAGTGAGCTCATCACTGAGAAAGTGCTACATCATCTGGTTAGTGCCTTATCATCCTGGAAGCCTGTGTCACTGCCTCCATAATTAAACACAGACCATTAGCTATAACCCACTGCACCCACATCAATTATGCCAGTTGGGATAACAGCCACAGAAACCCTCCTTTCCTGTCTTCTGCTTCTCTGGAAATAATCCTGGCTATATCACACAGGTGTAGTTAGAGCTGCCTTGGCTTTTATAAGATGTCAAATTAGCAAGGCTGCTATGCCATGATGGAACAGAAGCTTTGTTCTTCCATACACTGATTAAAAGGTAATTTAACCTCTTCCAAAGGTGGTCTAGCAAATCCCCAGCAGTATTGACATTGTGTTAATGAGAAATGGCTCTCCAGAGTGATAAATAAGCCCTCTGAGACTAATATGCAAACCCATCTTCACTGGATGGCCCAGCCTTAAAGAGCTAACTTGGTGGTTTCATCACCCTCTGCCCGCCTCAATTAAATCTGAAGAGGCTCAGATACCGTCTCTGAAGTCCTGGAGCTGTGCAGATCAAAATGCACTCTTGTAGCCTCCTCAGTAATGCAAGGTGCCCTGGCTTGCTGGTTTTCTCCCATGTGCTAGGCTAGTTGATAGTAGCAAAACAGTGATAGGGCTGTTTAACCTCATTTCTCAGAAGAAACTCAGGTTGCTAAGAGAAAGGAGAGAATCAAGCCAAAGCATGTCCAGATGTGGGAGGAGTCCAAGCAGTCACTTAATCTAATGCTTTCATTTTACATAAGAGGAAACTGAGGCCCAGGGAGATGGAATATCTTGGCCGAAGTTGCAGGAAGCTGAAGCAGCAGAAGATGGACGAGAATTCATTTTCTCTGACAATAAGGTCACTGTCTTTTACCCTCCTCTAGACATCTGACTATTATGTATACACCAGTTGCCACATTTGGAGCTCCTCATTCTGCCCTGGTTTTCTTCCCAGGGGAAGAAAGCACTAATCTTGCTTGAGAAAATGCTTCCTCAAGTGCAGTAGACGTAAATTTCAATCCACAAAGTCAGGTGAGCAAGAAACACTGTCATTATCTCAATAAAGCGACCAGCCCCTTTCTGTCAACCTGGTGGAAAATTCAGCCCCAGAGATTCTTGGGTCTTCTCCCCTACTCTTTGGGGTGTGTCAAAGTTCTGGGTCTTGGGCAGTGTTAAGACATCAGAGTGACTCTCTGGACCTCAGGCAGGTCCAAAGGTATTCTTAAGATGTCACAGACCCAGACTTTAAGGTTCCTTCAGCTCCCTCGTTCATGGATATACCAGGGGCTGGGGAAGCTCTGGCTGACTGGGATCCTAACTCTTGGTCCAACTTCCCTCCCTCAGCTCTATTGTCTGAAATCAGCCTCTCTTAGTACTGCCAGGATGAATAATGTAGGGACTCATGGCTCTCCAGGCTCTCAGACATCTCTCCTGTCCCAAGACAGAGAAAGTTCTTTTTGTATTAGGAAAATCCTTCATTTTCCTTAAAAGTAGTCTCTCTTGCCTCACACTCTAGGATGCTATTACCTGGAGGGACTGAGGCTTTTGGAAACAAAAGTCAGGTAGGGAAATGTTTTGTAAGTAACTTCTACTCTTTGTCCAGCCTCAAACTCTCACCATGGAAAATAAGCAGAGTCGGGAAAGAAAAGGAAAAATGCAGGGAGGGGAAATATAAATTAGCAATCAAAAATTTATACTGCACAGAGTGACTAAAAGTTCTATGAAAGGACCAAGACCCACAACTCTGTGGAAGGCCCCACTGACCTTTTTGTCCAGTACAGTGGCTGACTCTTTGTCTTCATCCTCTTTGACTTCTTCTCCTCCCCAAAACTCTCCTCTGGAGCTTCCTGGTTCATTGTCTACCGTTCTGATCATGCTCTCTTTTATTCCTTTACTGGCTTTCCTTCTTTTCCTTTCCACTTAGTCAAAGGCATTCTCTAGAGAGTTGACCTTGGCCACCTTCTCTTCTATCTCTCTTTGATATTACTCCTTCATTAATGCAACGCTACAAATTTTATTGTCTTTAAATTGATATCTCTAGCCCCACTCAATTTCTTGAATTCTAGACCAAGAATCCCAACTGCCTTTTGGCTGTTTCCTGCTGGATGTGCCACTAGTACTACCTCCAACTTGCCATGTTCAAAAGCTATTCAATTCATGTTTCTTCCCTAAACCAGCCTACCTTTGTGAATTCCTTGTTCCATTAATGAATCACCATTCTTCTAAACTTCAAATCTTTTTTGACTCCTCTCCATTGTCCTTAGATCCAATACTGTTTGAATCTAAATAGATTTTACCCCCTGGAATGGAATACTCCAGTTATTATATGACAAGTACAGAGTAAAGTAGAACTATCTATCTGGACACCATCTTTCCATATAATGTTAAATTAACCATGGCTATCATTTTGGCCTTTATCTTTCCATGATTTCTTCTACACAATATGCATTTTCACGTAAAAGGGATCATCCTGTTTTGGAACTTTTTGTGTAACTTATTATATCATGAACACTTTCCTATGCCATTAAATGTATTTTAATACAGCTATTCCTAAATTTTAAGTGTTGTATATTAGAATTATCTGAGGGTGTTCGTTAAAAACATATTTCCCTAGATCCTCCCCCAGTGATGCTCATTCAGTATTCTAGGGAGGGCCTAGAAACCTGTATGTTTAACCAGCATCCCAGAAAATTCTATTGCATAAGGTTTTCAGATACTAGTTTGAGAAACACTGTTGGTGCAGCACGATCTTTAAAGATTGTTCATTTTCTTTTGTTTACATTCATCATAATTTAGTTATCAATTCCTACTGACATATTTAGGCTTCTCTTTAGTTTTTTAATATTATTATTAGTTCTGCATTGACTTTATTTCTAGGCTCTCTCTTTATCATTCCCTCTACCCACTCACCCACATACTTTTCTTTAAGGTAAATTCCTAGGAACAGAATTTCTGGTCCAAAGCAATATGCAAAGTTGTAAGCTATATATATGTAGTAATATATTATATGCCATTATATTATTTATTATATGATCATATGTAATATGTAATAATTAATGCATTCATTGTATGATATATAATGTAATAATATATTAATTTACATATGTTCAAATGAGGTTTTATTTGGACACTTGCACAAGATTTACATCTACCTATGTTAATTTCGTCTGGTTATATTTTACCCGTTGCTTCAAGGGTCATGATAGTTTTATATCCCTACTCTCCGTTTAAAGTATTTGCTATTTTTCTAATCTCCTGCATATATGATATGTGGCTTTTATACTTTCATCCAAATCATGGATGAGAAATAGTGAACGGGAGAACATTCAGAAATGCTTTACTGCTCTACCGGAAACCTGTATTACTTTCACTCTTGCTCATTCTTCAAACGTGAATAACTTCGTTTTAATAGTGATCGGCTTATGATCCTCCATCTCATCTTTAAGGTTGTGGGAACAGAACTTATCACATGTTTACTGATATTCACATCCACTGCCATCTACCTCTTGGCTCTGATACACCAATCAAAGGAGAAAAATAGGTGTATTGATTTTCTATGTTCACATTAGTGCCGTTTAACACAGATTCATAATGCTGCACTGGCATAAAACACAAGGTATGTGTTCAGTTCATGTGTCTGAGGGTGGACTGGGGGCTCTGTCCATCTCAGCAGGGTAAAATTGTTGATGGTCCTTCTGGTGAGGGAAGGAGAGAGCAGGAGGAAGAAACATAAGGCAGGGTGCAGATGGCTCGTGGCCAAGGGAAGAGGCTGGGAGATGAGAAAGAGAGAGAAGCAGAGGAGGGATTCAGGTTTTATAGTAGTACTAATAATGATAGCAATGATAATAATAATAACAATAATAATAATAATAATAATTTCTAACATCAATAGAATTTAAGTGTCCAACACATTTCTAAATTCTTCTCATATATGAACACGTCTATTCTCCTAACGACTCTGAAAGGTGACTATCGTTATTATCTCCATTTTGCAGACAGAGAAACTGAGGCATAGAAAGGCTGAGAAACATACCCAATATCACAAAACTGTCAAATGGCATAACCAGGATTTGAACCAGGCTATCTCATGCTTCCTCTTAAGCGTGCAAACTGCTTACCATGGTGCATACATTTCAGCTATTACTATTATTGGTGTGTGTGTGTACATACATGCACATGCACACATACACAGAGACAAACACGCACACACACGCACACACCGTGGCCAGGAAGGAAATCACCACTGCCTTTGTTATGTACACAGAAATGAGTCGGCCTTGAAAGTCTCTCCTTGTGCTTATTTGGAAACAGTATTTTTAGGAAATGAACATCTGGAGTGTGCCCACACTTAGGGTAACTCACTAGTCCCACTTTTCCTGGGATTTCACCAGTTTTAGCACTGTAAGTCCTATGTCCAGGGAAACTCCTCCTTCTTGGACAAACTGGGACATTTGATCACACTAACCCATACAAATATAGAGAACCGACTGTGTGTTTTGTTATTTGTTCCCACTAACTACACAAGGGGGCATTGTAACCATTCAGTCATACATTCCTCACACATGTATTGAGCGCGTAATAGGAGGTGCGGTTGCTGCCCAAGAACCTAGCACCTAGGATGAGTTGGGCAACAGGAAAATGAGAAACCTTCCATGATCTCCATCAGAAAGAATAAATTATGTATTTAAATGAACAAATACATAGAACTGACTGTGTGCCAAGCACTATAATGAGCACTTTATATTTTAACTCATTTAAGCCTCTTAAACACCCTATGGCATAGTTACTACTATTGTCTTCCTCATTGTAAAGAGACAGAGACAAAGAGGTTAAGTCTTTGCCTGGCAAGTGGCACAAAGCGGGATTTGAACTCAGGCAGGCCGACATTGCTCCAGAGCCCACGTCTTTAACTGCTACGTGTGCTATGCTGGGAAAAAAGGACCTGACCCCCATCAAGAACTTCATGTGGCCTCAGTCTCTATTTCCAGCCCTGTTTGGGGTTCTTCCCTAGCCCCTTGGTTCTCAACCCTGAATGCACAATAAAATCATCTGGGAATTTAAAAATAATGCTGATTCCTCAAGGCCCCTGCAGAGATTTTGCTTTAACTGAGCCACTCTGACCCAGACATCAGGAATTTTAAAAAGCCACCCACGAGGCTCTAACTGGGTCTGAGAACTGAGGTGGCTATACCCTTCCCTCTATCTAGAAAGCTGGGATACCCTGAGTTCTCTAATCCAGGGCTTCTCTAATGCTAGGTGCATCTCAATCAGCTGATTAAAATGCAGGTTTTGATTCAGTGAGTTTGGGGTGGGGTAGGGAGACCAGAGATTCAGCATTTCTAATCAGCTCCCAAGGCCGCTGATGCCACTCAAATCCTGAGCATCTCACAGGTGCTGGGAATGGGTTTCACGTGTGCCAAAATATTGTCTCACCTTGGATCTCAGGACTTGGCTGGTGACCTCCAGGGTCCAGCTGCAACCAGCTTCAGTGACCCCATGAGTATGTAAATATTATAAGTTTCACTGCTGACCATCATGGAGAACAGGCTAGAAAGTCCTACTCTAATCGAGTCTTGCTGCCCCCTTCCCTCACACCCCCAGCAATACTTTGTTCACACTGTTTCTCCCACCTGGGTGGCCTTTGACTAGCCTAACTCAATTTCTGAAGATCAGGCTCATGTTCTAATTCCTTCTCTATGTAGCCATTCCCATTTCTACGTGGCCATCTCAAACCAACAGACTTTTTACTTTCATGTAACAAACACATGATAGCATTTCCTATGTGCCAGACACTGTTCTAAGCCCTTAATATTATTAATTCACTTAATCCACATTTTACAAATCAAGAAAACTGAGGCATAGAGTAGTGTTGTACATTGCCCGAGGTCACACAGCTAATAAGTGGCAGTGACAAGATTCAAACCAAATAATCTGGCTTCAGAATCACTGCCCTAGACCACAACACTATGATAGTTCTCACTGGTGTGGGACTTAGAGAAGAATTTCTGAATAATGCAGAGTGTGGACAGTGAATGCAAATGTCTTAGTTTCCCACAGCTGCTGTGAAAAAGTACTACAAACCGGGTGGCAAAAACAATAGAAATGTATTTTTTCACAGTTCTGGAGGCCAGATGCCCGAACTCGCATTGTTGGCAGCGCCATGTTCTGTCTGAAAGCTGTAGGGAAGGATCCTTCTGTGCCTCTTCCTGGCTTCTGGTGGTAGACAGCAAACTATGATGTTCCTAGGCTTATAGATACATCACACCAATCTCTGCCTCTGTCGTCACATGACCTCTTTTCCATATGTCCCTCTGTGTCATCTCTTTTCTTTATGAGAACACCATCATCACATTAGGACCTACCCTAACCCAGTACAGCCTCAGCTTAATTAATTATATCTGCAAAGACCATATTTCCAAATAAAGTTACATTCTAAGGTTCCAGGTAGATATAAATTTGGAGTGGGAGACATTATTCAGCTGAGTATAGAAGAGCACAGAGATTGCATGAGGGCAGAAACTGTCTCTTAAAAATGTTCAGCTACTCGCTGTTTCAAAATGTTGCTAAGGTATTAAGACTTGTGGTCAACATCCTCCAGATTCAGCAGAGGAACAACCCATGGAGTAGCTGGAGGTTTTGTTGAACAGACTGTAAGTTCTTCAGTGCCAAAATGATACCATTTTCTAATTCCACCCAGTGATTAACATTTGATAGTGCTTGCAGGTTCTCCCCAGACCAAATCAATCAGATTGATTTTATGTGCACAGGAGATACAATAAAACTGCCACTTTTGAAGATTTTGTGGGCGTCAGGTGCAAAGGTGAAATGTTCACTATTCGAGTGCTCATGCACTATCTAGGCCAGTGTATAATGGTGAAGCTGCCTGTGGCACACCGTGGTGGGGGATCTTTTGGGAGAACTTCGATGTCAGAGCTTCTCCATGAAAGATCCAAGCTCTCTGTATGATAAGCCAAGAAAGAACCTTGTCACCGCCACTCTAGAATCAAAGCATGACTATTCTGAAGTCACATGCAGAGGAAAGTCCCAACACCAGAAAAAGAATGGAGGAAGGTGGTATTCCCATGCTGCCTACCTCGCCTCATAGATGCGGAAATCCTAGAGGGAAAGAGGTCCTGCCATTGTTTCAGACACTTGGGATGAAGCGTGGGTTTTGAATGAGTCAATACTGGAGCATGGGTTTTGAATGAGTCAGGTGCTGGAATAAAAGTAGAAGCTGCAAATACCGACCAAACAAGTTAAAAAATGGGAAATGTAATTGACAAAAAAAGTGATTGAAGTGGAAAAAAATAATCTTGAGGACTCTAGATCCTTAAGTAATGACACTGATGGAGAAGTTGCTTCTGAGGATGTGGTGTTACTGAGTGCAAGAAATTGAACTCTCCAAACAAGAGATGTTTCTGTTGCTAGGCCTGAGAAAGATGAGTATTTTCAGTAAATTCAGTATCTCTTTATTCTTATTATCACTGCCACACCTGTAAAGAAGGAAAATGAAGGAACTGATGTCCCTTATTGCCAAAGAACCATTTCGGCTATAATGGTTAGAGCCAAAGGTCTAGAAGAAAGGGAAAAAAATCCAAACTTCTTGCTCCCTGCAGCTCAATGGAATTCTTGGCTTTGGCTCACAGTTCTGAAAGCCCAGAGAACATCTCAAGCACAGAACAATCAGATGGCCTTTCAGAGCAAAGACCAGATACAGAAAATATGGAGGACTGACAAAATCTTTTGCAACCTGGTAGCATATGTGAAAGAGACCACAAGACAGGAATATTATTCATGGAAAAACAGGCCACTTTGTCACTTGTTTCCACTGCACAAGAAGATTTAAGAAGCCCAGGGCTCCATGCCCTCTTTGCAAGAAGATTTCAGCTGGTTATTAAGGTTTTTATGATGTAGCTGAATCTGCGAGTTGCAGAGAATGATGACCAGGGCCAAGTCAAGAAGAAAACTGTCAGTACTGAGCATCTTCCCTCAGTGCATCCCTTTACTGATTCATGCAAATGTCTGTGTGCCAAGGCAGCCTCCCTTTTAAATTCATGTGGAATTCGAGAGCAATTCTTTACAACTAAATTATCAATTTGGGAACTCCATTTACATGAAAAGTTACTTTAATAACTAAGTTCTTCACCTAAAAAAAGAGGTCTGGGGAGGAGCAATTACAAAGAAAAATAGGAAAATACATCTACTCACCAAATTATCTGAAGATGAACATTTTCCTAGTTAATTTTATTCCCCATCCTTCTCTTCTGCTAGACAATGTTCTTAGGCATAAAATTCAAGGTGTCTATAACAAAAACACTAAAGCTAACAATCAAGAAAATATAGATAACATGATGTGTTATGGATCACTTTACCTTACAGACAAGCTGCATGGTTCTGAGAAACCAAAAGAAAAAGTAAGAATCTCGAAAAATGAGAGGTATGCCTAGGACAATGGTTATCAAGCATTTTTTGCTAACATATCTCTAAAATAATTTTGAGGAACTGAACGCTCTTTTCCACATTTTAAAAATTGGGGTGTAATTAATGTAAAGTAAAATACACAGATCTTAAGCGTTCCTTTCCTGTGAGCTGTAGACAATTGTAGATTCCCAAGACAAAATATAGAATATTTCCATCTCCTCCAGGTGTGTGTGTCACTCACACCTCTTTGCAGGTAATCATCCAATTCCTGACTCTCATCCTAGATTAGTTTTCTTTTGTCACATCTTTAATATGATATCTAAATTTTAAAAATATACTTAATTACTTATAAAAATAATTAGCTAAAGTTTTCCATAGTTTCTTGGTGAGAAATAACTGAGAGTGAATATTGGACCCAACTTATGCCTTCTTTTGTAGATTGTTATACACAGAATTTTATTTAAAAATGTCTAGTTCTCACAGTTTGGGCCAAGGTATTCTCTCAGTCTTGTGTTCCTTATTTATTATGTCCCGAATAAAGTAACCTTGTCAACATTTGCAACTGTGAGTTTGTTGCTCAGAGTGAGCCAACCAGGTCAACGGTGGCCTTTCTAGAATTTCGTCTTCCCTAAAAAGAGTTAAAGAGGGGTGGTAGGGAAGTGTGTTCCCTGTTATATTTAACTGTTCAGTTGACATTTCTCATAGCCTGCCTTAAACCAGTGGATAACTGTTTGTAGATGGGATGTTTTATGCCCCAGCTAGACTGAGATATAATGACAAGGAGACAGAAATTGGAACTGGAAGACCTGGGTAGAAGACTCAATTCTGCCATTATCATGTGATCAGGAACAGATTCCTCAAACTTTCTGAGTCTCCATACACTCTCAAATCAGACTAACACCCACCTCACTGGGACATTGTGAGGAAAATATTAGGTAAGAAAAGTAAAATTGCTTTGTAAAATGTCAAGTTCTCACCACTGAAACTTTATTACTGTTTTTTTTAAACAGGAGCTAATTCTTATACTTCTTTTAACCCTCACTGAACATTGCATATGAGAAGTCTCAACAAATATGTGTAAACTGAGTGATATATTTGCTTATTAAAAATAACAATACGGAGTCACAAATATTGTTTAGAGAATCAAAAATTTACAAATTAAATTCTCAACACACACATATGAATGTAGATTTCTTACCTCTGCTTAATATACTTATATAAAGTACAAGAAATAAGCAATCCACAAATTTGCATCTTTCATTAATTTGAAGATCTGTATGTAAAATTATCACCACTTATTCTTTTCCCATCAGAAAAGTTAAGTAATATTACACAGTATAATCTCTCCTTGCAGCATCTACAGCACTTTCTATCCTTATCATATCTATAGTTCTCCTGAGAACCGTTTCAAATGTTTTCACACATATATATTGTAAAGTTGAGAACAAGAAATTCTGTTTGGTAAGAGTATGCTATAGTTGATTTTATTAATCTGGATAATTCATTAGTCCACATAGCAAACCACTGTTAAGGTTTCATTATTAGCCGGGAATTTAAGATTGAAAGAAAGGATGATGGAGAGGATGCTGGCCAGTATGGATAAACCTTCTACATCCCATCTACCCCACTGATTACAACAAAAACTATAGACAGAATACAAAAACAACAATGACAACAACAGACTGATAACTCTGAAAAGTAAATCCTAGCAGGCAGATTGAGGAGAGAAGCAAAAACTTGATGAAGTCAGTATGGTAGTGAATTTCCCATTTTTTTCTCCCTCTTTTAGTTCCCAACTTTGATCCCATGGTGGCCCAATTTGCAGAACTGTACAGTGGTTCCATACACCCCATGGCTTTTACCTCCCATAGGTCTTTGGTCCTCTCTATTCAGCTAATGGGAAAGAAAGGGAGGGTCATATGTAAGAGGTTTTAATGGGCTATACCTGGAAATGGCACACATCACTTCCATCCACATTCCATTGTTTAGGACTCAGTCATATGTCCACCCCTAACTGCAAAGGAGGCTGGAAATGTTGTCCAGCTGTATGCCCAAGAGGAAAGTAAAATATAGATACTAGTCAGAACTAAAATAGTCTGTGCTTTGGTAGAAAAAGGGGTGTACAGGGAGCTTTGTGAGCATAAAAGAGGGACTCATAAATCAGAACGGAGAGACAAATACCAGGCTTTCTGAAGGACAGGATATGAGTCTTGCAGATAATCAGGAGGATAAAAAGGAGAACATGGGAAGAGACCACAGCATGTGCAAAGATGCAGAGGCAGGAAATGTGTTGATAAATTTTGGAGACCCTAAGTGACTCCCTCTTCCTTAGGCAATAGCAGCATGGAGAGAGAGCCAGGAGATGAGCCTAGAGAGGGAGGCAGGAGCTAGGATTTGAGCCAAAAATCTCTGTAGCATCACTGATGTATTTTAAGCAGAGGTACAATAGAATCTGATTTCCAATTTAGAAAGATCTCGGTAGTTGTGTGGAGGATAGCTGGAGGCAGGAATAGGAGTTAGGAGAATTTTGCCATTGTCCAAGAAAGAAACAATTTGGAGTTGAAGTAAGCAGTGGTGTGCACTGATGGGATCAGACATGAGATCTGAGATATTCATGAGTCAAAATCTATAAAGCTTTGTAACTGATTTAATATGGTAGATGATATTATAAAAGGAGTAAAAGAAAAAATTCCTTGGTTTTATTCATTTATTGGATCATTCACTCATTCGACAAATATTTATTGAACATCTACTATGTGTGTTCCTCTAGGTGCTGGAGATACAACAATGAATAAACAAGCAAAATGCCTGTCCTCATAGAGTTTACATTCTAGTGGAAAATTTTAAAACATTAACAAGTAAATATAAATTTATAGTGTGATTAGTGTGCCATGTTTAGCAAATAGCGTGTGTTTAAGATGTCCTTCTCAGATATCTGTGTGGGGATTGTTTAATTGCAAGTTATTTCTATGAGTCTTTTGCTCATGAGAGAAGCTTTGGCCACAGACATGGATTTGGGAGTCATCAGCATATGGTTCGTTGCAAGTGACAAAAACAAACAAACAAACAAAAAACCAATAAGGGAATTTATTGTTTGAGGACACCAAAAGGCTCAGGGGTTGTTTCTTCAGTTTCAGATATAGCTGGATCTAGGTGTTTACATAATAGCACTGGATTTCTGTCTTTCTTTTAATCTCCTGTATTTTCTTGGGCATGATGGCCCCGGCAACTCCAAAAGCCCCAATTCACATCAATTCATTCGACAATTCAGCAGAGATTTGTTTTTCTGATAGCTTCAGTAGAAAAGTCTCAGTGAAGAGACAGACAATGATTGGCCCACTGGGGGTTGGTTACATGTCTATTCCTGGACCAAGGCCTAAAACTCAGAGTTGGAGTATTCTGATTGGCCATTTATGGGTCATGAACCCAAACTGTGGCAATGGGTAGGACAAGGTCAGCTCCATGAAAACCCACAAGTGTGTTTCTCTAAGAAAGAGAAATTCTGGTACTAGAAGGTGACGAAAGAGATGATAAGCAGGCAAAGACCAGAATGTTCTGGTCTCTATAGGTAGAAACTGAGGCCTTGTGTATTAGTGAGGTTGCCCTGGGATGACATCTAGAATGAGAGGAACTCACAACTGATGTCAAAATCCAGGGGAGTTGAATAGAAAAAGATGCTCTTGTAAAAGAGATGGAGAAAAAGTGGCCAGATTGTAGGAAATCCTGAAACCAGTGAGATCCCAGAAACCAACTCGGTGAGTTTCAAAAAGGACTGAGTCAACAATCACAGAGAAGCCAATGAAAACAAGGACAACAAGGGATGTGACTCAATACTGACCATCAAAGGCCACGAGGAAAAGCTAGGCAGTGCCCCTTAGAGGAAGGAAGGTGGTATTAAGGAGAAGCTGGTAGAAAGTACACCAGGTTGTCTGGGAGGAGGATCTGGGAAATTCACTAAATCAGATGGCTCTAAATGTCTCAGCTTCTTGAACTGAGAGGCACATCCAGAGGATCAGGAAAGCTTGGGATGAGCACAAAACATCTCTTTTGACCCTCCAATCTATGCAAAAAAAAAAATAGGGGGAGAAAAACTATTTCTATAATAAAACAAACATAGTTATATATGGTACAGCATGCAAAATCTGTTGGGCTTTAAGGTTAAATATTAAACTACAAAGAGATTCGTACTTGTAAGAGAACCCCTTCAGACTCTGCTCCCAGAGTTCTTTGCAGTGAGCATTCCTTCCCCTTGGGTTAGGGGGTCTTTGGGTGGAAAAGAATGGGAAACGTGGCTGTTATCTGCACATTTGCCCACTGTTCTATGGGTAGAAATAAAATTTCAGGGAGTACTGTTATGATCACTTCTATTTTAAAGATGAAGAAGGTGATTCACAGAGAGGTAAAATACTTACCCAAGCTCACACAGCTCTGGATTTTACCCAAAGATTCAGGCTTTTCAGCCAGTGTCCTTAACACTGCACAAACTGCACCCGTGTTCAGCCCCATTGTTTCCAAATGGGCCAATGCACTTGTCAGACCGTGGTTCTGATACTGCTTCAGAAAAGGTTAGTCCTTGTACAATGGTCTGTGAATTTCTAAGAGAGGCAGGGCTGGGGAAGTACGATCTGATACCTGTGTCCTACCCCTGCCGTATCTAGCCCACCAACTGATGACATGATGGACATGCCACAGAGGCACAGAAGACCTCCCCAGGCAGCTTTGCACTGCAATTTTGGAGTCATGGGAATTTGTTAGCCCACTAGGTGATGATGTTTACCTGAACTCTACAATTACTTTTTTGTTCGGACTTGTACTTTTAATTTTTATTGTTTTTAATGTGTTCTCCAAATGAAGGAATAATTTCAGAGGTGCTTTATACAAATGCTGATTTCATAAAAACGTTTTAATTTAAGGTTTTTATAACCTGAGGATGAAGAGAAAAACGAATCTGCAATTGCACAGTGCTAATCTGTTTTCTTCAACTGTATATGCATAAATTACTTTATTTCTGAATGTACAAAAAGGTAGCTCAAGCAGTATATGAACCCTTATAGCCCCATCATCCAGCAACAACCATTTACCCATGGCCAGTCTCTTCTATTTCCTAAGTGAAAACCAGATATCATATCATTTCATCCATAAATATTTCAGGACATATCTCTGAAACATAAGGATTATTTTTTATAAACAAAACCACAATACCATGATCATAATTCCTTAATATTAGCAAACAGCAGTCCATGTTCATATTTCTAGAAATTAATATTTTAATTCTGCTTGTTCTACAATTATTATTAACTTGATTGTTTTTGTTATTGTTGATATGACTTTTACATTTTTTTTACTATGAAATTCCAAATCCACAAAGATACAGAAAATAGTAATGAAGAAACGCTACACCCATCATTCAGTTTCAACAATAATCTATATTTGGCCAATCTTGCTTCAACTACTTTCCCCTTTTCTTATCCCCTTTTTGCTGGCTGTTTATAAAGCAATCCCCAGACAACATTTCCTGTCATTGGGTGTGCATTGTTAGCTTGGTTTGAGGCAAGAAAATGTAAAGGTGTCCTCTAGTAAAAATATTTTTATATGTATTTCATTTCTTAATCCCTGAAAAATGATTTGATTAAATGCAGCATTCTTAGTGGATCAGATAAACTGTCACTTGGCATTTCGCTGTTTCTTTTTTTTAAAATAATATTTAAAATAAAACCAAATTTTAAACAAATGGCACTAATAGTCTATGACATGAATACCAAACAGAATATTTGTATCATGCACGCTCTGTCAGCTGTGCCCAGATCCTTCAAAGCACACATTTTTCTAAGACTAATTGAATAAAAACTTAAATGAAAAATCTGAAGGCCTAATTATAATTTGGGGGAGAAAAAGAAGAAAAAATGTAAAGAGATACCATCAGTTGGTTTAGATTCAAAATGGGGCCTGAATAATGACACTCTCATTGGGAAATCTCCTGGATTCCTCTCACACTCCTTCCAGGTTTTAAAATCCACTGATTTTCAAATAGCTCTTGGGGGGCCTTTGAGCACGGTGCATCTCCTTGCCTGGGAGGCAGAAGATGTAGTTCAGGCTTTGGAGTCTCATAGGTAATGACACAGGTTTTGATTTGTTGAGATTTACTGAGATGACTTTGCTTTGTCTTGTGGAGACTTACCATGAAATCCATACTAACACCCAGATAACTGTGAAATCATAGAGTGTCACCATATTGCTTATTCTGCGGTTGCCACCACAAGCAAATGACAAATGACAGCCACATTGGCTTGTACACCATTAAAACCCAGGGGCGCGGTGGGTATCAAAAACTACTGTCATGGGTCAGGTCAAGTAAATAGCAAGAGAAGAGCTGTCAAGCATTTTCAGAGCCAACGGCAGAAAATCTGGGCAAACAAGGAGTGATTGGTTAGGATTATAAATTGGTTCAATATTTTTGCAAAAAGTTTGGCAGTACCTGTTAAAGCTCGACACTCATATACCCTATAATCCAGCAATTCCACTTTATGGCACTAGAGGTCAGAATCGTGCTTACCCTGGGGTACTGGCTGAGGGGGGCATGAGTGAGCTGTCTGGGGCTCTGGAAATATTCTGTATCTTGATCTGGTGTAGATCACATGGGCGTAGACATCGGTAAACATTCATTAAACTGTATACTCCATATTTGTACACTCTCCTGTAAGGTGTACCTCAGGAAAAAAAAAGTAATTTGTAAAAATTCTGAATAAAAGGGCTGTTGTAAAATCTGGCAATTTAAGAGGACCTCTGTCTCTGGCTTAAGACAAAATGCTGAGTTCACCAGGAATTCATTATAGCTTCCCAGATAGAGAACTCCTAACCAAAAGGCGAGTGTTGGGGTACAGTCTCTACTCTCCCCTAAGACAGTAGGTCTCCTGGGTCCCTTTCTCCAAGAACCTGGGTCCCACTGAGATAAAGACCCACCTTTCCTAAGGGCATTGCTATATTTACAGGCATATATATAGACTTTACCTCTGGCACTTTTTGACAGTTCAAATGGCTTCTCTTTAATAAACTGATTCCGATGATTGATTGGCTGGGTTGCTTTTGAATTGCCTCTTCTTGGCCGAGCCAAAATTGTCATATTGTATCCCAAATTACTTTAAAAAAATAAGTTAAATGGAAGACTCTGTTGGTATTGCTTAATATTTGTTCATAATTATATTGTAGCCTCTGCTGTTTAATATTGCATTTGCACATCCCTTAGTTATTCATTTTGTGTTCAGTTATTCAAGTGCATCCATTTGGTAGTAAATTATTGAAAAATCATCATAGCTAAGTGTCTGTTGATATGCTACTAGCAGAACAGCATAACTCTCCCAGTGCTCATGTCTGGTAAGCATTGCTTACAGCAAGTTCCTCTCTGTTCACACCCTGGAGAGAAATTATATTTTGTAAAGGGATGTAGACTGACACCTCGGGTCCTCTATCTGGGAAACTCTTATGGGCCCCTAGTGAGTCCAGCATTGTCTTCATCAAAAGACAGATCTCTTCAGTTGCCAGCTCCTTGCCAAAGAGGCAGACCTGATCTAAGAGTATCGAGTTGTTAGCAGATGTGGTTTCTACTTTATGATTTAAAAATTGGAGAGGGAAAAACAAAAATGAAATCCCAAAGTTTGAAGAGCACAGAGAAGCCTGGAATCAAAATGTGGATAAATCCAATGTATTTTCTAGGTTAAAGAGGTTTTATGTTTGTTTATAGTTAGGCTTAAGAAATGCGAGAATATTGAATGCAAGAATATGGCTATGATTTAGAAGGAATTGATGCTAAATTGGGAAACAAAATGATGTTACATGTACCAAGACTGAACACCATTTTATGATCCATGACTTAGTATCACAATCTTTTAGCATCTTATAAATATGAAAAAAACCTGTGAGGATACAATGAATGAAAGCTGTTGAAGTTTTCTGGAGTTAAAAAAAAAAGTTCTATATTTCAAGTCACTATATCCCCTGGATATTTTTATTTGATTTTAAATCAAGGGTCAAATTTTTATGGTTGGCTAAACAGTTGAGAAAGATTCCATCAGCTGCCTTTGAATGACTATAATAAGGAAACAAAGTATTTCTTTGCTATTTAAAATAATTTTTAAAAGATCAGAACATGTGTTTCACTTCATGGTATCAAACACAGCAAAATGGCTCTAATTGACAACATACTTGGGCAAACAACTGGATTAGAATGACTGAGAATTATAAATGTCTGAAATGTCTATTTCAGGCACAAGTCGGGGAAATAACACTAATTTCTAGAGTGTGCATATGATGATTAAATTAGCCCACAGAGATGAAGAATATATCAGTGTGCACCCTTGAGAAGAAGTACCATATGAATAAGGAATGAGCCAATCAATTCTTTAGTGGGCGGCAATCACCACGAGAAAGGCCTCAGCTGATTTCTTCCACCCTCCATCACATGATCATTTAACTAGCCCATTTTTCCAGAATGGCATTACCCCGCTCTGTAGTTTCCACCAAACTAAATAAAATGCTATCTGCAACCTTGTTTCTTAGCCAATTGCTTTTTTTCATATTTAGACCTTTCTAAAGGAATCCCAATAGATGGGCCGGGCTTATGTTGGTATAATGGAAACCGCCAACTAACCTTAACATCTGACTTAACATCTGGCCCAGAGGACATGAACATTCATATCTTCTCCTCAGCCTCATATTGCTTTTGGAATAATTTGCTAGACCCTAACAATAAGGATGTGTAAAAAGACACAGATATGCACACATCTAGTCTCCAAGCATACACATGCACACACATCTTTTTTGCTGCTCTTTCTCTCTTAGATGCTGACTCCAGGGACCAATAAACAAGATAAAGGCACCCATCTCTCCCTTGTTTCAACCTATCTGTATGTGTGTATGTGGTTGGAGAGTATTCTAGGATGGGAGGAAACAGTCTGAGTGGCAGTAGGTTTAGGGAATGGATGTTAGAACAAAGGGACAGTCACTGTTGGTGGGGACCCTGCCCACATCCCATGTACATGAACCTTTCCACTATATGCTGTCAGCGTCCTAATTCAAGGAGCATCTGTGACTCTCTGCCTGAGGTTTTCTCTTGGCCTGAGAACTGAGTAACCGAGAGGGGCAGTGGAATAAGCACTCCATGAGAGGTCCCCTCACTTGCTATTAGACAGAATGACAGGCAATACACTGGTTTCTTCTCCTTTGGTTGGGTGTAACCCCGAGGCATGTTCTGACCCAGCCCCCAGCACTCTCCAGTGGGAGCGAGCCCCAGTTGACCCTAGAAGCAACATGCTGCATGATGTACTCTTTCCTGCTGTGCTTCCCTGCTCCCCTACCAGCCTTCAGACCACCTCTCAAATAAGCTTCTTGCCCTTAAATCCTTGTCTCAGGGTCCAACCTAGGCCAGATGGATTTGGACTCAAGGAATCACGCATGGCATTTGGAACTTGAAAACATGAATTTGAGCCTTGCCTTTGCAATTTGCTCGCTGTGACCACAGGTTAGTTGCCTTATCTGCCTGAGCCTTAGTGTCTTCATCTATAAAATAGGGATAATAGTACATCTTTGCCACCTAACAGTGTTGTTGGGCGATGCCAATGAGATAACCTATGTGAAAGCGTTAAAACTAACTGTAAAGAGCCACACAAATACTCATTATAGTTTATGAGGATTGTTCTCCCTCTCAGGCAACACTTCTTTTAAATATTTTATTTTAAATAATTATAGACTCACAGGAAGTGGCAGCGATAGCACGGAGAGGCCCTTGTACCCTTCCCCTAGCTTCCCCCAATGGTGACATGTAATGTGACAGTAGTAGGATATCAAAACCAGGAAATCGGTGTTGCTACAGTATTGTTAACTAGGCTATTAACCTTATTCAGCTTTATGCTTTTTAAGTACATACCAATCTGCCATTCTATTGCTCCTCAATCCTCTGGCCTCTACTCTCCCCTTTTCTAGTAATCTTTGGAGAGTCTAAACTAGACACTTGGATCACTAACTCACTGTCTACCACATGAGAGCAGGTTCTGACTTTACACCTTCCTAACCATACTTCAAAACTATGGGACAAATTCTATTCCTTTCCATCTAAATCCTTCTAACACTGCCTCTTGACCTACAACAAGTAGGTTTTACTGATGAAATCCCAAGGTCCTGGATCCTGCTAAGCAACTTCTTAAAATGGTGAATGCAGTGGTAATCAAAAGAGCTGTTTCCAATGATGAATTGGATAACAATATTTTCATTAGAAGGTTAATACATTTTCTTTAGTTGTTTTAGAAGTCTTGGGTAAATGCCTCCTTGTTTAATTGATTCATATCCTTCCTAATTTTTCAAGTTTCCCTGTCACCCTTTCCTTAGTACTCCTAGGACTTCACCAGTAGTGCCCAGAGAAAAAGTGGGGAACTTTTTCTCCATCAATCCTCCAATGAAGAGAAGGGTCATGGGGTCGTTCACAGTAGTGCCTCAGTAATCTATTCTCTCTTTGAATGCAACCATTATTCCTCCTTGAGCAAATAATTTATCTACTCTCTGACTGCCTTCTTGGTTAAAGGTTAACAAAAATGACATCCCCTTCAAGTTCAAACCCTTGGAATGCACAGACCCCTGCTGCCAACAAAGTCTTTCAAACCAAAAAAACAAAATGCACCAGGGCCAAGTCTCAGAAACTGCTGCCATTTCTCTTTCACCCTGATGCCTATGGGTCTTGCTGACTGCTCTTACCTTCTGAAAATGCTTTAGGACATACATTTTCAAGGACCCAAGCTTGTTCCTCTTGAGCCTATTTTCCAAGTGCTGGAGATATGTCTGTCAGAACCAAACCTCCACCCTTTTCTCATAAGTTCTCAGAACTCTCACCTTCCTTCCTAGTTTCAAGACATTAGTTCTACAGATATTATTCCAAAACTACATCTCGTTCCCAACCTCACTCAAGGAATGTGATCCCATATTCCATCCGCCTTCAAGTCCCACCTCCATTGACAGGACCCTCATTCTCACAGTTACTTGATTCAATCTCTCAGCCTTCTTTGACTACTATCAAGAAGCTCCAGAACTGCTTGGGAGTTTGAGTCCAGGCAACTGGACAAACTCAATAATGCTTTAGAAGAACATCACAGGCCAGAACAAAGGGACAACAGCCTGGTTCTGCTGATCCCAACCCACAAACCACACACTCAAATATTCCATGCCCAGTCCCAGATCACTGATTTTTGCTTGTTATTCTTCTTGACTAAAGCTACTCTACTGACTCTTTTTTGAAACCTGTGACATTCTACCTAAGCTTCAAGGATCTGAACACTCCTAGCCTTGTTTGTATTATTTATCAGCACTAACACTATACCATCTGGTATTGTTCGCTAATTTTCTATATCTCTTAGCTTCTTCAACTATATTCCTCAAGCTCCTTAGAGACAGAGATAATGTATTCTACTTTTCTGCAACCTCTATAGCATCTAGGAGTCTGCCTCATCCAGAGAAGTGCACCATATATTTCTCATGATGGGTTGATATCCATATATCTATCAGTCTCAATAAAATAAAAAGAAAGACAATGAACGAATTCTTTTTTTTTCCCCGAGTTTTATTTCTTATTTTATTAAAAAAAAAATTTTTTCCCCCTCTTCTTTCCTCCCTCCCCTCTGGTAACCACTAGTCCATTGTCCAAGTCCATGAGTCTCTGTTTGTCCTGTTCATTGTTGCTTTTAGGTTTATATCCTACATGTAACTGATATCATGCGATTTTCAATCTTTTCTGTCTGGCTTATTTCACTTAGTATGATCATTTCAAGGTCCATCTATGTTGTCGCAAATGGCAGTATTTCATCTCTTCTTATAGCTGAGTAATATTCCATTGTATATATGTACCACAGTTTCTTTAGCCAATCATCTATCATAGGACACTTCGGTTGTTTCCATGTCCTGGCCACTGTGAATAATGCTGCTATGAACATCGGTGTGCAAATATCTTTATGGATATGGGTTTTCAAGTCTTTGGGGTAAGTACCCAGTAGAGGGATTACTGGATCATATGATAGATCAATTCTTAGTTTTTTGAGGAACCTCCATACTGTTTTCCATAGTGGCTGTACCAATTTGCAGTCCCATCAGCAGTGTATGAGGGTTCATTTTTCTCCGCATCCTCTCCAGCATTTGTTATTACTTGTCCTGTTGATAATAGCTATTCTAACAGGTGTGAGATGGTATCTCAGTGTGGTTTTGATTTGCATTTTCCTAATAGCTAGCGATGTTGAGCATCTTTTCATATATTTGTTGGTCATTTGTATGTCCTCTAGGGAGAAGTGTCTGTTCAGGTCCTCTGCCCAATAATGAATCAATTCTTATTGAGCAGCTATGATGTGCCACAGCCTTTTCTAACTACCTAATCTAATGTAAGAGCCCCACTCTCCCATCCATCACTTTACCCAGTTTTGTTATCTTCATAGCACCTCTTACTACCTGAAATTATCATGTTCAGTTCTCTATTTATGTAACAGATGCTTTTTGGTACCCTCCAGATCCTTCTTTCAGGACTAGGGTTCTCATTCCTCTGGGTATTGGGAATGATGGCTGCTGAGTGTTTTCAGCTGGGTGTCACTCTAAGAATTGTCCTTGGAAGGGACCACATAGGCTTTGATCGCATCCCTTGCCTAGGGCAGCCTGGATTTAATGATTGGTCCAAGTAGGGGTATAAAGGCCAAAATACTTGCCTTGCTGCAAGTTCCAGAGCTTCTGTGGGGTCAACTGAAGACTCTGTTACACCGGCATCACAGTTCAGCTTCTCCCTGCCGAGCTTTCTTCTCTTACTCTCTTACCAGCATCTTTCCTAAGAGCATCCATTCCACCATGCAGATCTTCATTGCAGCTTGTTTCCAGGGAACCAGACTTAAGACAGTTTACTTGTTCATTGTCTATTCTCCTTACTAGAATGTTTCAGGGCAGGGACTTTATCTGTCTCATTTACTGCTGGACATAGAATAGTGTCTGGCACTCAGAAAACACTTGTAGACTATGAATGAATGAATAAATGGTTTTTTCCCCTCTAAATCCCACAACTCTACCTCACTTTCCATATTTAAAAAGCACAGAGAGACCTATTAAATCTCCCAAGGACACACAGTCAGTCAGTTGTGAAACCAGGACCACACTTGCATGAATCCAATAGCCATGCTCTTTTCTAAAACAAGCATGGCCTCTTGAAGTCTTTGTCATTGTGAATAGTACCTTTTGCATGGCTGGGGGCTACACGTCTTGTGGTCTAGCTGACTTCTTGGAGCACTTGGTATGGAAACCTTGAGTTAGCCTTGAACTCTTCCCACTCTCCATGCTCAACCTCACCTACACCATTGGCATCTCTAGATAACTTTACTCCAAAGTGTCTTTTCTCCTCTGATTTTATTGACAACATGTTGGTCTTGAGCCTAATTCAGCCCCAGTTCAATCACTACAGTCCTTGCATTATTGCCATCCCCTCACGCTCTCGCTTCCTTCAGCTGATCCTTTATTTTACTCTCAACATTCTCTTCCTCATCATCTTCTACACCACAGTCAGGGTCTAAGCAGGATATAGAATTCATACCAGATGATTTAAATGAAGAAAACTCAATGAAAGAACAACACACTAAGGCAAAGTTAGGGGAACCATGACAGTGAGGCACTTAGGTACCAGCAAGAGCAGGGAGCTGTTGCCATCCCTAAGGCCAAAGGGAAGAAGGAAGGAGATGTGTTGCTTGAACTAGGTGAGATTTGGAGCCATGGAGGAGGGGCCTCCCAGTGCTAACTGTAATCCTGGAGGGGTAAAGGCACTACCAAAGACAGGACGCTAAAGCAGGGAGAGAGCAGGGGGGAAATCTCCTCACTTCTGTCTCCTGCCACTCAGAGCTCCTGCTGGTGTCTGACATTGGCCAATCCCTGCTGGATTCCAAGTGGCAAAGGAAATTGGGTGATGCTGTGTGTAAGTTCCTGAGGCACAGAATGGGGCAGAGGGGGGCAGAGACTGGATCTGGGGGGTGGGAGGGCAAAAGAGGAACCAACACACCTCAATTTTCCAACAGAACAGCTAATTATCACTTCCCACCAACACCATCCCATAATACCTTTCCAATTGCAGATTACAGTACCATTTATGAAGTCCTTTAAAATATATATCCTTTGATCTTCACAATGTCTCCAAGAGGTAAGTATTATATCCTACCCCATTTTACAGATGAGGGAACAAGCTTAGAGCATTTGTGGCTCACCCAAGATCATCACACAGCTAAGAAATGACACAGTTGAAACATGAGCCCAGATTTGTGAGTTCAGACTTTTTAACAAAAATCTAGGGCTCAATTTGAGCACAGTTAAAGTGCATATTCTCTGGAATATTTCTCCATTGCTACCCTCTCCTCTTTCTACACGCACACACACACGCGCACACACACACACACCATGTTGTGTTACTGCTTCTTGCTAACTTATCTTTTGGCCTTGGCCTTCTCCTGTCCTTCAATAATTCTGCTTAAGACCCTTTCATCTCTCATCATCACTCCTCCTTCCAGTTAACTCAGGCCCATTAGCTTCCTCTTCAGCACCTCACCTTCTCAATAGCTGACTCTTGCCTTGAATATTGAAATGTGGTAATGCACAGTGATGCACTATCCAATATAGAAGCCTTGAAATATGGCTAATGTGATGAGGAACTAGTTTTATTTAGTCTTAATAAACTTAAATTTAAAACTGATACTCAGAGCTTAACCCCAAGACCCCCCCCCATACACACCCGCACCATCCTTAAGTCTAGGCTGTGCTTAGTGACTTGTTTTCAAGGAACAGAGTATGGAAGGGGAGAAAAAAGTAACTTGGAGTGCATAAGTATGTTCAAACACCACCTCAGCCAGGTGATCAAGGTCAACATCACCAGTAATAAGTCATGTTGATAGCACAGACCCTTGATATTATGTGACAAGAATGACACTTTACCTTTGTGGTTTTCTTTCCCAAAACCCATTACCCCAGTCTCATCATGAGAAAAACATCAGACAAATCTCAATTGAGGGACACTATTCAAAACTCCTGACCTCAAAACTGTCCTTCAAAATCCTCAAAACTATCAAAGTCACAAAAAGAGAACAGAAAGGTCTGAGAAGCTACCATAGACCAAGAGACTAAGGACATATGAATAAATGCAATGGATTGGATCCTGAAAGAGAATCAAGGCACTAGTGGGAAAACTGGTGAAATACAAATAAAGACCGAAGTTTAGTTAATAGTAATATATCAATGTTGTTTTCTGAGTTGTGAAAAACGTCCATGGTAATGTAAGATGTTGACAATAGAGAAACACATGAGTCATATATGGGAACCTCTGTACTATCTTTGCAACTTTTTTGTGAATATAAAATTATCCTAAAATAAAAAGCTTATTAAAAAATAAAAATTAAAACTATTATTTCATTTGGTTATTGGAAAGCTTTTAAATATGTTTGGAACAACTTGAGTATATTAACTTACTTTTTCAACTGTACCTTTTATGAAATCTAAATACAGATAAAGCATTTCCCATGAAAATTTTGCATCCGAAACGAGATATGTTCTAAGTATAAAATACATACCAGATGTTGAAGAATTCATACAAAAAGAAAAAAAAATGCAAAATATCTTAATAATTTATAAAATATTGATTACATGTTGAAATGATATTTTGGATATATTGGGTTCAATAAAATATATTAGTAAAATTAATTTCACTTATTTCACATTTTTGATATGGCTAGTAGAAAATTTAAATTGCATACGTGGCTTGCATTATACTTCTATTGGAGGTTGAGAACTTTGACCCTTGAGTCAAACAGCCTAGGTTGAAATCCCAGCTCTACATCTAGTGATTGACTGCCCATGAACAAGTTAGTTAACCTTTCTGTGTCACAGTTATCCATCTGCAAATATCTACCTCATGGGGATGTTGGGAGGATTCAACAAGTTCATCTATATCATGTGCTGGGTTATAGTAAGTACCGAGGCATAGTAAGCACTAAGTGAATGCTAGCTATTATGATGATGGTAGGGCTGTCTATGTCCAAAGGATCTTTGGCGGTTCAGTGGAGTCCTGAAGGGATGCACTACCAAAGCAGAGAGAGAACAAGGAAGAAAGAACCTCACTGCTTTCTTCTCCTGCTCTCACCTTCCTGCCAGGGCCTCCCATTCCTCAGTCTCTTCGGGAAACCAGTCAGCAAGTGAGACCAGGGGATGCCGTCCGTGAGGCGAGACTTCTCTTGGCACAGATCAATGCAGGGAGAGGTGGGAGAATAGATCTGAGGGCCGAGGGTGGTGCGACAACAGAAGAGGACCAGCACACCTCACTACTTCTGCAGCAACCTGCTTTCCATGCCCTCAGCCCTACCTCTTTGACTCATCCTTGAATTTCAGAACAGCCATGTTTCATGAGTTTCCCTTAGTCTCTCCCACCCCCCATTTCTTAGCAGACTCAGCCTCTGCCATACTGAGAGCCTCTGAGCCATCACCAGTCCTAGATTCAACCCTTCCAGAGATAAGTCATGTATATGAAGAGATGGACAGTTTTGTTCTTTTCATTGATTTGTTGCCTTTGTTCATAAGGGTACAGTTGATCTCTGAAGGCCAAGAGCAGGTATTCTCAATATTACATACACCCCACTGAGGCCTGAACTGACTGACTGATGAAGATGATGGGAATGATGAATAATGACCTCAGCATTGTGTTTTGAGTGGTTTTTTTTTCTTCTGGATTCTTCCCAGTGTTCCTAACACTTGCCTTAGCTGGTCAAGTCACCGTTTTCTGAAATAAATGAAGCTTTTTTGTAGGATGAGCATTACTTTTGTGAAATGACCACACTAGCTCTCTTCTTGTGCTGGCCATATGGTCTCATCTCTACTCGTTTTTTCCAGGGCTCATGTGCAGGGACTCTAATAATAGATTCCAGCCAGCCTCTGGGTTATTATGCAAATAGGAATCCTCTAGCACCCCTACGCCCCCTTGGGAATCTCTCTAATTAATTAAGTTTAAAACACACTCACACATACACTCTTCTTTGTGGTGTTAGGTGGTGTTAACATTACTCTATTTTGGGGTGTGGCTCTACTTTTAAGAATAGGGAGCACATGATTTTATGAGTCTGGTTACTTAAGTGCTCAATCTCATTAAGCTCCTAAAATCATTGCCTACTTCTAGGGTCTCCCAATGGGCTGTTTCCCCTGCCAATATTTATGCATTTTAGGCTGTTTTATTAGGTGCATACAAGTTTACAATTGTTTTATCTTTCTAAGGAATTGAATTCTTTACAAGGATCTAGTGACCCCTTCTAACTCTGATCATGCTTTTAATTTTAAAGTCTGTATTCCCCAGTGTAGCTTTCTTTGGGTAATTGCCCTGTGTGTCTTTTTTTTTTTTTTTTTAACATGTTACTTTCTGCCCTTCTGTATTCTGGACATAGAGCTACATTTAAAAACATGCTGATAATTTCTGTTTTTCTTTTTTTAACTGGCTAGGTTAATTCACTTGTATATGTGGTGAGTAATAGTATGTAGTATATTTGGACTTGTCTGCCACCTGATTTTTTTTTTATTTGCCCTGTTTTTCTGCGATTCTTTTTCTTTCCCATTCCTTGCCATTTTTTGGATTGTTTGTGGTTTATTGTCTGTCTCGGGTGTATTTATTTATTTTCTTATTTTATTGTTCCTTTTCACTTGTTTGGAATTTATAGACTCTATTTTTATTCATTTAGTGATTACTCTTAAATTTTATCATATATATTTAACTTACATAGTCAAGATTTAAATAATATTTTAACTTTGCTATAGAACAGGGATTGACGAACCATAGCCCAATGATCAAATCTGCCCACCACCTGCCTTTGTAAGTAAGATTTTTCTTTTTTAAAAACATTTTTTATTAAAGTATAGTGGTCATACAATATTATGTTAGTTTCAGGTATACAATGTAAATAAAGATTTAATGAAACACAGCATGTTCTTTCATTTGTGTACTGTTTGTGGCTGCTTTCATGTTACAATGGCAGACTTTCATAGTCGTGACAATGTTTATCTGGTCTGCAAAACTTAGAATATTTACTATCTGTCCCTTTACAGAAGAAGTTTGCCAACCCCTTTTCTCTAATATTGCTCTTAAGGATTCTAAGGGATTTGAGCTCTGATCTCCCCTGACTTGCACGTGATTGTTGTCCAATATTTTACTTCTGTCATTTTTTCTTAACTCTATAAATTCAACATTAGTATTTCCTTTTTCTCAAATACTATTTGGTCATCTGTATATATGTTTTTACATTTTTTCATGTTTGTTTACATGTGTATATGTTTTTATTGCTCAATATTCCTTTTTCGTAACTAAGATCATCTTTTAGAAGACACTCCTTTAGTGAAGATATTTTAGTAAATCCCTCTATTTTTGTATATTTGTAAATATCTTAATTTCACCCTCCTTCCTAAAATATGACCTTTTTACTACACCATTCTAAGCTGTAAATTATTTTCTCTCAACAATTAAAAACTAGTATTCCACTGTCTTCTGATTTTCATTGTTGAAGGCAACTGTTAGCCTAATCGTCATTCCTCTGAGGACAACCCGTCTTTTCCTTCTTGTCCCTTTTAAAATTTCCTGACAGTTGGTGTTCTGCAGTTGAATTATGATGTGTTTAGGCAGGAGTTTCCTCTTTTTAAAATATCCTTCTTAGTATATGTTATGATTCCTGGAAATATGTTATTATGCTTTTCATCAGCCTTGGAAGATTCATGCCATTATCTGTTTTTCCCAAATCTCTCTCTCTCTCTCTCTCTCTCTCTCTCTCTCTCTCTCTCTCTCTCTCTCTCTCTCTTCCCCCACCTCCGCTCCTTCCTCTCCGTCTCCCTCTGTCTTTCTTCTCTTATTCTAAAACTCCATTTAGATTTGTGTTTGACCTTCACATTCTAGCCTCCAAACACTGAATTTCTCTTTCATATTTTCTGTTTCCTTCTCTCTTTATACTGCATTCTGGGTAATCTCTAATCTCTTCAGCTAGATTTACTCTACTGTTTAACTAGTCCATTTGAGTTTTTTCTCTCCAATAATTATATTTTTATTTATAGAAGTTGCATTAAAAGAACCTTCCTGGTTATTACTGCTAGCCTATTGTTGCCAGCTCATCTGTGTGATTGCATCTTTTATTTCTTTAAACATTTCATATATAGCTGTTCTGTATTCTGTATCTGAAAAGTCCTGTACTTCCAATCATCATGGAGATCGGAATCTAGCGTATGTTGTTTATGCTGCTTCCGGCTCACGGTGGCTTTGCCTTAGCAGATTGCCAGTTTATTGTTTGATTCTAATCTGTGGGAATCCTGTAGGTCTAGATTAGAGAAGCTTTTTTTCAAAGAGGATTTACTTCAGCAGAAAGTCAGACACACATCTGATCTAAGATCACTTCAGCCACTGTGAGGATCTTGGTTTAGTAAACAGGTCCCAGGATCAGCATTCCTGCTTCAATGCTGGCCCATGTCCCAGCATTCCTATAAGTGTTGCTACTGGTATCTACTCTTTAGGCATTCTCCCACACACCGATTGCTTTCACTTTAAGGCTTCTTGCTCTGGTCCAGGCTTGAATTCATTTTTATTTGTGGGGGTGCAGGAGTAGGGGAAAGCCTTGATATGAAAGCCTTTGGAAATCTCTCCAACCACTTGCAAGACCAGAAATGTCTTGAAGAGTGTTTTGTATTCAAGATACAGCTGCTATGCAGTGGGAGAGTCCCTCAGAGCACTCCTTCTGCCCCCAGTGTAGACACATAGACACACACACCACCACCACCACCACCATCCCACCATCATCATATTGCTAGAAGTAAAAGGTTCATTGTTCAACTTTGAAACACAGTTTTAGGGGGAAATCTGGTTGGGAAAAAAATGCCATTATTCATTGTTTCACTTACTACACCAAATATAATACTAGCTTTCTTATTTAGTCACTAGTTTATCATCCCTAACATTGAGAATGATTATAGGACTCAAGATGCTTCTTTCTTGTGTACAAAGCTGATATTTGGGCACATGGTACCTAAAGATAGATCCCGTACCATAAATTAGTTTGACTTTAGAAGTGGACACTGATGATCTTGGCCACTTGCCTTAATCTCACAAGCACATGGAAACTCTTAATATTTCAACCCTGCAGGAAGACGTTATTTAGCTGTTATAACCCACATTTTTTGTAAGTCATTTCTCATTACCACTCAGAGAGAAAAGCAGGTGGTCTATTCAGATTGATTTCAATGTTTCCCACTGTTAATGTCATTGAGATGACACAAACCCTCCAACCTTCCTTTTCTTTATCCTTCACATTTACTGAATAAGTAGATCAACTAAAATGAAAATCTAGCTGCCACATCCTCCTCATTCCCAATACCACTTAACTTTGGATTAGGCATCAGAAAAAGGCGGCTGATCTGACAAATGTGAAAACGAACACTGGCATATACTGATTTCTCTTCCTTTGAACCCTTGCTATGGTGCAAGGGGAAAACTTCATATCTGTATCAATGCTGTGGACAAGTGCCTTGTTGCAAGGATCCTTCTATTATTGGTAAACTACTCCTTGTAGTCAAAGGTCTCCCACAGATACACAGAGTGTGCTGTCACAGAAAGGGCAGGAAGTCTTTAAGCAAGTGGCCTTGGGAGAAGTGGGACAGGTTGGGTGGGAATAGTATGGGAAGAATTCTAACCATTTTAAGAAGACTATAATGTCCTATCAAGGAAAGAAGAGAAATTCACATTTATTGAATTCCTGTTACGGACTTGGTACTTTTCTTTCTTTCTTGAATAAATAATGAAAAATGTCAAAAATAACCAAGACTAAGGAGAATAACACCCATTAATCTATCATCTAGATTTAACAGTCAACATTTTATCATATTAGTTTCATCTTTTTTTTATTTAGAATTATTATTTAGAATTATTACATAATCTTTTTTTACTCTTAAAAACTTTATCAGGTCCTATATAATCACAATGTCATTATCACACCCAGCAAAATTAACAATAACTCCCTAATATTATCTAACACTCATTCTAAATTAAAATTTTCCCAGTTGTCTCCCAAATGTCTTTGGCAGATGGTTGTTCTAAGCAGGGTCAATCAAGGACCACGAATTGCATTTGGTCATTATATCTAGGACTCTATTAACCCAGATGGTCCTGATAATTTTAATATCTTTTTATCTTCATAACAATCCTAAGAGGCAGTTACTATTATTTCCATTGTACAAATACATAAATCGAGGCCAGAGAAGTAATTATCCCAAGATCACAGTGTCAGTAAATGTGTAGAGGACATTTTCTGCTTTTTTTTTTTTTTAGCTGTCCAGCATCCAACCCCCGCTTCCTATTTTGAGCAAGTTCTAGTGCATCTTGTGGGAGGGGGCACTCCTGGTGTCCAAGTAGTAGGCACATAAACTAGCTTGGCAGATTGGATGCTTTGGCCCAGGACTTTGAGTCTAGACCAGAACTGACTGATAAAATATTCTGCAATGATGGAGATGTTTTACATCTGCACTGTCCAATATGGTACTACTAGCTATATGTAATGGCTACCATATTGGACAGCAGAATTCTAGATAGAATGATGGCAAGCTTCTGGGACATCTGAAAAATTATAACAGCATCAGTGGCAGCATTTAGAGTCTGGTGATATTGGCAGCTCTGAGTATCAGGTTGATAGCAGTGTTCCAGATAGATCACTTGCCACTTTCAGAGCATGACCCTCTACTCGGCCTATAAAATATCTGAACCATGCAATAGCCATCTAGTAAATCCCCCCTTTGCTTAAATTTTCCACAGTCAATTTCTATTGTTTGAAAGTCCCTTGGCAAACACTGATTGTCACTAATTGCTTTTTTCCTTAGGAACAGAATCTCAATTTCTAGCTAGGTGCAAGTTTTAGCTAGTTGTGGCTACACAGCTAAGTCTGATCTATGAGATAGAGGTGGAAGTGTGTGTGTAAATTCTGGAGAGTATCCTGAATACTCTTTTCTCTCTTCCCTCTTCCAGCTGGCTAGGATATGGATGTGATGAGTGGAGCTCAAACAGACATTTTGTTGACCATGAAATAGAAACCAAATCTTGAAGATGGCAGAGCATTAAAATAGAAGAATCCCGTGACACTAGGGATTCCAAAGCCACGACAGCAGACCTGATTGCTTATATTTATGCGAAAGAGAAAAACTCCTATTTTATTTATGCCCTTGTGGATTTTTTTTTTCTTTTTTGGTTGAAACTAATCCTGCTGCTACTTTTCAGTTGAGCCTAATCCTAACTGATTAAAAACCCTGAGACGAGTATGGTTGGTAGATCTAAATTTGAACCTACATCTGGGATAAAAAGCATGGGGAATGAAATAAACTTATTCTTCTCTAGGACTATCTTCCACACACTGATTTTCATATTTCTATGGGCCAAGCCTAAAGTTTTTAGGATTCATCCACTATCTTGCCTGTCCACAGTGCTATTCTTTGATTCCATCAAGAGAGGCCTTATCTTTAGCCTTGACCATTAGAAACCCCACTCTAGCCAGGCCCCTTCCTATAGGGTGAAGAGCCAACAAGGCCAAAACCTCTGGACCATGGTTTAGGTGACAAGAATCTTGGAACTCCCTGACTAAATGGACCCAGCCAGTTTCTAGAGCTGCATGGGATTCTTCCCTGGGTCTTTCTTTCTAAGGGCAGATTATATAGCCAGTATGGACACCATATGCTTGAGGTAAGGCCAAGGGGTAGCTATTTGCAGGGAGGTATGAACAGAATTTTGGTGGATGCTCCAGCCCATTGGTCCATAAACCCATGGGCTCCTTATAATGAGAGATGGAGTCTAAGAAGGGAGACGGGTGAGTGGGCTATAGGCTGGTGACCTGAGCTTACTCTTCCCATGCCATTAGGATCCAGTGTGGAACTCTAAGAAGTCCGATAATTATTCATCCAAACATGGTCTTCCAGGTTTTCTTAAGGTATATTTGTCAAGGTAGGAGGATGGACGTGTTTTGAATAACAATTTATTAGCTTGTTTATAACTTTTAATTATTTAGACAATACAGGACTTCCATTTGTACTCTGTTTCTAAGTCTTACAAATATTAGGGGTGAGCCAGCAAAAGTAGCACATAGTTCCACGGTCTTCCTTCTGGGTTATTTGTTTTCCTCTCATTTTCTCTATAATTTTCTTGTTCTTTCCCTAAAGTTCTCTGGTTGTAGTAAATCATTTGTAGGCAAGGACTTGGCTTTCTATTTCTTTTATAGCCCCTGACCCTTTAGCACAAAATGTTCTGGGTACATTGGTTCTACATCCAGTAAGTCTTAACTCTGGAAGAATATCAGAATTGCAAGGGAGATGCTTTAAAAATAAGAATCCCTAGGCCCACCCTAGTAATTCTGATTCTGAAATCTAAGCAGAGGTTGGGGAATCTGCATTTTTTTTAAGTTAGAACTTTAGATGATTCTGAAGGACAACCATGGCTGAGACACTCAATACAGTGACCGATTTAATCACTGCCGACTAGAGACTGGTGTCCTTAGATATAGAAGAACAAGGGTGAGGAGACGAGAATGGGATAAAATAAGAAGTTGAACCGCCTGGGCCTTCCAGTCCCTCATTCTCCCAAGCTCTTGGTCACTTCATCTGTATCTCATTTCTACTGGCCTGTTGGGGTGTTAGATGGCCATCATTAGCACCTCTCATGGCTCAAAGCTTGATCATAGATTTCAAAATCAGGTTGACAGCTAGTAATTCTCTAACATGCATCTGTACTTCCTCGTATTTTTTGAGGCTACAGCCTTAATCTCCTACCACAGTGGCTGGCATATAGTAAGTATTTATTAAATGTTTATCTAAGAAAAAATATCTTGTTTGACTTCAAGCAGCACTGTATTTGGTTCTGGGAAAACACTAGGATCACTGGAATTTTATATTCATAGTCTTCTCAAGAAATGGGCTAAGTATTCTTTTTGGTTTCATGTAACCGAAGACAAATGAACTTACTTAGTAGTTAATTACTAGACTTTAAAAATCCAAATCACCTTAAAGAAATACCTATCAAGCTCTCTTGCTTTATCTTTCATGGACATTTTAACCAAGACCTCTGACACTCATATTTTTATATTCCCATTGCTTACAATACAGTCAGGTACAATAATATGCAATCACGACCTCGAAGCCCTTAATAGGTCATTCGCTTTATGCTATCCTTTAAGAAAAAGGTAAGTTCTTTTAGAAAACCAAAATAAATACAAAAGCTGAAACCCAACAAACATTTCGATAACACAAAACAGGGAAACTTCAGGGCTGGGGGCCAGATGTCCCAAAGAATTTTTCTAAGGAAAAATCTTTGAGATGAACTGTCTCTGTTGGTTTGTGGCCCAGCATTTTTTTCATTGCAGCTGCTATTGCACAAGATTGCAACAATAGCCTGATCTCTGACTTGATCTCAGTTATTTTTGGCCCCAACAGGTTGGGATTATTTTCAATAACTGCATTGGAAGCAGCTCTGTCGAGTCCCTTCTTTGTTTCATGCCACAGATCTTGACTGAAAATAGTATAATGGTTTCATTAGGAACTATAAAATGCTCACACCAGGAATCCTAGGGTAGCCACAATAGAAAGATACCAAGGCTGTTTAGGAGGATGAAATAGGGACAACCATCTACCAGTGTGCCAATTAAACATGCTCTTCCTCCTTTACTGGAACAAGCTGGTGACTGAGCTTCACCATTTGGGGTCTACTTCTTGCAATAGCTTTACTGACTCCACAAAGCACTGAGCAGGAGTTGCTGGGGTTCGCCTCAGGGTCATTGGACTTGATGCTTCATTTAAGCCACACTGGGAAATGAGTACCACTGCTAGGTTCCCTTGAATAAAAATGCTAAGTTGAAACCAACCCCATTGCCAGTGTTTCTCAGAATAAAAGGAGCTTGCTAAGTGGGACAATTGTAAAGTATCATCTCCTCTACTCTGCTTTTTGCCAGAATATTCTATTAACTTAGCAACATTCGGAGCCTTGTCAGGATTCCATAATACAGTCCACAGACTTAATTGGGACCATACAGAGAGAATGGCAAGCACGGGCTAAGTTTCCCAGAGGCTTGGAATTATTGAAAAGAGTCACAAAGTGTGGGCTGCGATTAAGGGGGTCTGGCAAGGGGACACGGGGCCTCAAAAGCAAGATCTACTGCAGCCTAGAGTATCTTGCTCTGTTTGACTTTTCCTCATATGTTAGAATAAAAAAAATTAGAATCTTTAGCCAGAAAAAGTCTTTAAGATAATCCCTTTGATTTTTTTAATAAAATGCCTGAGACTCAGAGAAGTATAGCAACTAGATGAGAGACTCAAGGTCACACAATTTGAGTTGAGGCTGACTTCTGCTTATTTGTTCATGCTCAACTATTAGAATATTTTCGGTAGCTAATGGCAGACATTGAAAAGGTCTGAATACATGAAGGTTAGCAATTGCACCGCAGCCTTGGAACAAGGTTATGAGGAAAGCAGTTCTCCAACTGTACACTAGTGTCTTGCATGAAAGGCTCACTTGAAAGTAGACATGACAACAACGTAGAATGACAGGATTATGTTATCATAATACAAAGTGTCAGACGATAAGAAATCCTCCTAAACCAATGATTGGCGAAGGGCCTGCTTTGGGTTTAATTCTTGGGCATCATCCCTAAAGGTATAAACTATGGAGATACTAGGTTCTTATAACTGGTTTATGCAAGAGTAGGCAGTATTGTAGAAATATTTGGGCAGATCCACATATCTTAAATTCATGTGATTTCAGCAACGACAGCTCATTTCCACATTCATCACGCTAATTAACAAGTCATTCGTTTCACCAATAAAATCTCTTTCTGACATTTGCTATGCTCTGTAGCAAAGCCTAGGTTGATTTAGATAGCAGAAATGGATATAGTAGCAGCCTCTGGAGGGTGGCCCCTCTGCTTAGAATGCCCACAGACCAGCTCTGGGGTGTGCACACTTGATTAGCATCTGGGTTATTGCTTAACTTAAATTTGACACACGTAATGTCATTCTATAATTGGCGAGAAATTTTAAAGTAAATTTCAGACATTATAACAAACTGCTCAGTAGTATAGTAAGAACTCAAACGCAGGTCTTCCGACTTCCATTTCAAAATCTTTTCCAAAGGAGTCACCTGCCTCATTTCTAATAAAAAAAAATATTGGAAAGTTTGCTAAACATATGCTAGAAAAGATGTCAAAATACTAAATCATTCACGTCCATGAAATCGGGATTCTCTGAAACGGATTCTTAGGAACCCAGATGGGCTACCCAGATGTATACTACAACTTCTGCAAAGGGGTGTGTTTCAGAGCTGTCTGAGAACCCACCTTCTCAAGAGTCCCATGGTGCCATCAGCAGACGTACTGAGTCTCTCAGCATCATGGCTCAAGGTGATTTTGCCTCCTGGCTTGTCTGAGTATCTGGGGGGCAGGGGGTGGTGAGGTGGACCAGTAAGAGGCACTGAAGAAATACTCATCAAGTTAAATTGTGCTGAACACCTTCAGGTTCCCAGGGAGCCAGGGTGGGGACAGTGTTGGAAACATCTGTAGTGCACTGATTTAGGCTAGTAACTGTTTGTTTTTAATCCTTCTCTGAGATTTTGCATAATCCCATGATTCTCACCCTTGGCCGCACTTAGATCACTAGAGCAGGTTGTCAAAATTCTCAATGCCCGGTTCTATGCCGGTGCAATTAGATTAGGATCTCTGGGGCTGCAGTCCAGGTATTAGTGTTTTTCTTTAAAAGTTCTCCAATGATTTGAATGCACAGTCAGAGACCCAACTATCTAATTCAGTGCTTCTCAAACTGTGATGTGCAAGCCACCTGGGGATCTCGTCAGAATGCAGATTCTGCACTTTTACCAACCTCACAGGAGATGATGACACTGATGCAAGGGTCTACTCTCTTACCCACCAAAGGTTTTGAGAACAAAATCACTAAAACAAAATCTGACATGGGCCATAATAATCCAATTCAATCCCATAATTTGTTCTTCTGGAGAATGTGAGGAATACAGCTTCAATGTGAATATGAAGAAAGTAAAATGATTAAACACTGAAATATTTTTTAAAAACTTAACTTTGCTTTCCTATAGACATGCCTTCAATGCTTAGAATATTTTCCAAACTATAAAAATAGCATGGCTCTAGTTCCCAAAAGCTAACCATCTAATGTACCAACGAAAGAAAAAAGCCACCGCCCCATTCTCTATTCATTACGCCCTTCATATTTATTGATCGTCTTGGGTCTCACTGCCTCTGTAGTTAGCTTGTGGGAGCGTGATACCTGCCTATGCGTTCCTTTTCATAGCTCTGGTTTAAGTCCATTTATTGCAGGATGCAGGGAGGGTGTGGAGGAAGCTGCATCACAAACAGCCAGAGGGTCTGCAAACAGTGTAGGGAGCTGGAAAGGAAAGGGCAATCTTTAAATGTAAACAAAAGAACAGGCTCATTGAGGGGCTTTTTCACATTACCTGCAGAAGCAGATAGTGACTGACATCAGCCACAGCAGCTAGAATCTGAAAGACCAGTGAGAGAATTTTGCAAACTCAGACAGAACAGAAAGCCCAAGCCACTCCCTACAGAGCCCGAGGTGCACGCCTGTGAATTATGTTATCAGCTGCACAGCAGGACTGCAGAAAGCACTAACTATGAACAATATATAAATTACAGGGGTCATTCAATGAGCAGATCGAGTGCAATTAAAATGCAAAAGACTTTCTTTTTACCTGACTCAGAAAAAAATGTTTTGCAACACAAGGGTGCCTCAAATTGTTCAGCAGAGCAGGGGTGAGATGAGGGGGAGAGGTGTGTGTGGGGGAAACCTGATTACTGGACTCAAAAAGGCTAACGTGCAATTTGTGTTCTTTTTATGTAGATTGAATGCATTGACTGCAGCTTGTACTGCTTAGATACGCGGCAGGGAGTCAAAGCTTGGGTATCAGTCAGCCACAGCCAGCAGCAAAAGCAAGGGGCCAAATCTGTTATTATGCCTTAGATGAGACACTTAATCTAATCGAATGGGAACAAACCCCCCTGGACAAATAAAAGGACATTACCAACAGCAATGGGAGCTGTAATGTTAAGAAAAAGCACCAAATAGTTTTTGTGATAACATAATTAATGACTTCTCCAGCCTCTGGTTTGCTTCTTAAAAATCCTGGCTTCCAGCCCACAGTGGCTTGTCTTACACCCCAGTGGAGAGTCTCAGGATATACATAACAGGAGGGAGCAGTCTGCCTTCTCACTCTCTCAGGAAGCCACGTGTCCCAGGTATACCACAATCAGAAAAATGTGTTTTTTTCTCCCTGGAGCCATATCTACACCCTCAAGTAGAATGAATGCATCACTGGGATTTGGTGAATTTGCCTTATTAAAGCAAACAAGAGCAAGGCAAGGGGTAGAAAGAAAGTAAATGGCAAAACTCAGGATTTGGGTTCCTGGGACAGGTACTGCAGACATTTAAAACAGGATGAAATTGGAGATGAGGATCACAGAACAGACTGACGTGGTGAAAACTGAAGTTAATCGTGGAGGACATGAATCCAATCTCCCCTAACTCGGGAACGAATTCTACAGTGTTCCCGTTAACTAGGAATCTTATTTCCGGTGGCGCCGGGGGACCCTTTCTAGAAGCAATCCCTCCAGGATGTATTCTCTTTAATTCCTGAGTCACTACACAAATAATCCTTTAGTTAGGTGCTCTCAGACTTTAAAGTGCATATGAACCCCTTGGGGATCGTGTTAAAATGCAGGTTCTGATCGGTAGGCCTGAGATGCTACACTTCTAGCCAGCTCCCAAGTGAGGCCAATGTTGCTGGTACATGAACTAACTACAGTTTTAATAAAGCAGCTTCATATCCTAACTCAAGCCTAAACTTGAGTTTGGTTGAATCTAGTGCTAAGAGGGCCAAGATTTCTAGATCAATTCTCAGATGGTTTATTCTTCTTCATGATCACGGCTTTATTTCTAATCAATCACCTCACACATGCCCTGTGGCCATCACTCCAAAAGGCAAATGCAGGTAGAACAGTTTCCTGCACGGTGAACAGCCCATTATTGAAGAAGCTTCTCTAAATGACAGACACGTAACCGTTTTACCAAATGTGGTCGTTGTCTGTTGCTGTGTAACAAATCATCTGAAAACTTGGTGGCTTAAAATAAGCACTCGATATCTTCCAAAACTTCTGTGGATCAGGAATTTGAAAGCAGCTTGGCCAGATGGTTTGGGCTTGGGATCTCACATGAGAATACAGTCAAATGCTGGCTGAGGCTGCCGTTATTGGCAGGCTTGACTGGCGCTGGCCAATCTGTTTCCAAGGCAGCTGATTGGTGCTGACTGTTGGTGGGAGACCTCAGATCCTTTTCATATGGGTTTCTCCACAGGATTGCTGGAATGTCCTCATGGCCAGTGATCACTTCTCTCAAAGCGAGTGACCTAAGACATCGAGGTAAAAGTCCCAACACCCTTTGTGACCTACCCTCAGAAGTCACACAACCAATACTTCTGCCATGGTCTAGTGGTCACACAGATCAGCCATGAATTTATTGTGGGAGGGGACTACACAGGGTATGGTCATCGTAGCAAGGATCATTGTGGGTCATCATGGAGGCTGGTAACCACACCAAACAAGCCATTCTCTTTGCAAAACTCACTGACTGAGATCCGTGAGCACTGAGTGCTCAGAGCCACACTGCAATACATTATATACTTCTGCTCCCATTGGCTGGGTTCTACACTTATCAAGAGTTGATTGTGTTTGCTTCCAAACCTGTTTATGATAATTGTTCCAGTTGTATTTGTTATTAAAATTATGTAATTTATACATGTGAAATGATAAAATATGAATGCAAACAGTTGTTTCTATGGGAAAAAGGTTGAAATTTTTAGGAAGATTTAGTAGTAGCACATAGCTAAAAATGCTTTCGAATTATGTGTGTGACAAATAATTATAAAAGATCAAAGAATCATTAAAAATCGGAAGGATTATACACTGAGCTTATTTCGCAAGTATCTTAAATTCTTGGTCCACTGTAAGATACCAAAACTGTAAATCATAGACAGTGTATTTTAGGTATAGCTCATACAAGAAGGCAGGCCTGTAACTCCCATCAGCAGATTTATATCCAAAGAAAATGATTTTACTGTACATAGAAAGCATAGTGAATGACTGTATATTTACATGTTTTAAGTTAAATGGGATGTTTACAGTTTGTATTGCCATTTTTAATGATTCTCTGTTTTAATTATTTTTTTCATATTAACCAACCAAATTCTGGTTCAGATGAATGAGTATGAAAGCATCCATTATAAATGGGAAATTGCTCCTGGGACTAGCACTTTTGTTTAGAAGTAGGAGGAAGGAAGGATAAAGCTAGAGAGAAGGAGGGGCTCAATCTTGTGGTTCTACAAAGTTCTGAGACTAGCAGACAATTTGGCTGCAACCTCATTTTACTTGCTACCAGCAAAGTGAGGCCACAGTTGCCCTATTGTACACATGCCTACGGTTTCATAATGTCTTTTGGTGCCTTCTTTTCCTTCTCAAGGCTGTCTTTGCCATTTATTTTCATCTGATTTCACTTGCATGCAATGGTTAGGAAGAGGTATGACTTGCTGGCCACCAAAAGTTCATGCTTTACTTTCCAGGGTGGAGTTGTTAGGAAATGGATTCCCAGACAGGGGCTAAGTTTTCCAGTCCCATTTCCATCAAGATGTTTCCCTGTAACCAGTTCTTATCAATGAAATATGACCAGAAGTGATATGTAGCACTTCTGGGCTGGGGTTTTGTACTTTATCTGTGGTCTTTCCTCCTCTGCTGGCTGGATGCATAGGACCTGGAGGCTCTGGGGGATGGTAGAGCTACAAGACTGAGGAAGCCTGAGTCTTTGAATCACTCATCTGCCTGTGGGAAAGTCACTCGTTTGCCAACCAAGAACACCCACAAGGGACTATTATGTGCCAAGACACTTAAATTCAAAGAGTTGTTTGTTATAGCAGCAAATGTTATGTCACTTTAGCCAACACAGGGGCTGCTCACTCTGAAACCTTTCTTCTATACTCTGCCCCACTTCTTCCTCTCACCCTAGCCCCTTCTGTTTCACTGAGATTTTTCTTCTTTGGTATGAGCTGTGGATTCTTAACTTGAGGAGTTCATACAATGGTATGCAAAATGTTGTCCATGGGTGTGTTTTTCTAGAAAGAGGGTCCACTGCTTTTGTGGGCTTCTCATAGGGGCCTGGGAATCCCTCAAATTGTTACAAAAAGCTGCTCTAAGAGATTCACCTTCAATGTCTTATTCCTAATTTAACCCATTTAATCTATTTAATTTGCGCTATGATTTAGAGATCTGAATATCTGTGAGTAATCCATAGATACAGATTAAAGTGAAAGCAAAATTGAAGAGCTCAAGTCGGACTGTGAACACAAATGCAGAAGCCCCTTAAGGTATGACTAGAATTGTGCACTGAGGAAGCTGAATAAAAGCCCCCTCTAGGATTTATTAAGTGGCTGTCTTTCTCCTGTGGCATTAGCACAGCCCCAAAGTGTATACTGGTGACTTCCAAGAGCCACCATGCTCCTTTCCAAAAGCTTACTTGATAGCCTAAGAATAAAGAGATTCTGTTTTTTGTGTATTCTGAGAAATAATTCTTCTTTAGTTCAACTCACATTTCCTGAGAAGTTTATGTCCAGCAAAACTGCACTAATGCCAGGGAAGGTTAAAAAAAATTAACCTGCAGGATTCTGCAAAGGAGCTGGACACATGAGACAGTAGATTGAGCCTTTCCCAAGAGTAGAAAATTACTGGGTGGAACTAAGGGTCTCCAGAGAGTTCATTATTCATATAAAGGTGTCTAGTCTCAGAGGCCAGGAATGGCCTGAATTCTAAGCCAGAGGTTGACCTAGAGCTTTCTCATTTTGCTTGGTGTCTTTTAAGAGAACAGATGCGTATATGTCACCTTCATTCCGAAGGAGTGTTGAGGACTATGGAGCCACCACATAAAGTCCCTTTTCCCCAAGGAGCAAGCATGCAGGTGGGAGGTAGAAATGTTTTTCTAGTAAGGGGGTGTTAATCTTTCAAGATTCCTCCTCCCATATTTTTGACTAGGGTCTGCTGATATCTTTTCTAGTTGCCCAGCTTTTAGACAAGGCTTCATATCTTTTGTTCCTTGGACCTTGGTCTAAACCTTAGACTTTGATCTAACCCAGTGGTTCTCAAAGTATGCTTCCTAGACCAGCAGCATCAGCATATCTTTGGGCCCTACCCAAGACCTACTTGTTGTAACAAGCCCTCCTGGTCATTCTGATGCATGTTCAAGTGTGAGAACCACTGGACCAATCTCTACCATAAGTCTTTCCTTCACTGCCTAAACTTGACGCGTGCGGTCTCTTAGCAGGTCCACGTTAATTTCCCTCCAAGTCTGAAGTGGTATGAGCAGCTCCAAAGGCATTTCAGTTTGGTTCATTTTGGTTTTGGTTCGGTTTGTTTTTTGCTGTCGTCAAGTTCATGCTTGCTGTGTTTAGCTCACCTAAGAACCACAAAGTGGAAAGAAATGTACTTTCTGAAAAATCGATGCTTTCGTATACTATGAAATGTATTCAGTCCAGTCGGGCATTTCTGGGTCTTCTTCCCCAGGTGTTTCTGAGGTGTTAGTTCCCTCTAAGATGTAATGTGTAGGAGGTCCTGCTCTGCATACATAACCTGTTGTATCCTAATCTAGCACTGCAGAGATTTCTCCCCAGCTGAAAGATCACCTGAGAAGTTCTCTTATTTAAATCTACTCTCTTAGGACATGAAGATTCAAATACTCATGTTTGCTTTCAGAATTTATTAGAAGGAAGGCTGCTTTTTAACACTCAGGGCTTTAAAGCAATTATTTGATGCAGAACTCACTGCCTGCCCCACACTTGTAGCTACTGCCCCATTTGAGATTTTCTCACATTTTTTCTCCCTCCTCTTATCCCCATCTACTTACTTATCGCTTCGCTTTCTGCCTCTCTTTTTCTTTTGGCATGTGCCCAGTACCTTCTAAGACTGTACTTCTCAACACTTAGTTTGAATCATATGGGAGTCTGGTCTAAAATATAGATTCCTAGGTCCTGCTCCAGATCTCCTGAGTCAGCATCTCAGGAGTGCAGCCCAAGAGTCTGCCTTTGAAATGCATGTCCCAGGTGATTCTAAGCCTCACTGGTTTACCCAGCACCAATCCCAGGTCTCTGAGGCGTGTCACCCTGGAATGTCTTAGGCTGTGGGAAGGCACTCTGTTTTATAGGGTCTGAGGCGGGTTAGGTGACTTGTCTGGCTGCATCAGCTAACAGTCACCTGGCTTCTCTGTGGTCCCAGTGTTTATTTAAAGTAGCTTTGGAGGAAGTCTGATGGAAATTATGGGGATTCTAAAGCCTGCCCCTGGTCATGCCATGTAAAGGTATTACCTTTCTGTTCAACCTTCTACAGGCTAGAAAAGCTTTCTAAGCTCAAGTGATCATCTGATTTGTGCTTTGAATGAGATGCAAAGATAATTTTTAAAAATTCAGGTTCCCGGCCCCTTATGAAAACAGCAATGCATTTCCATTAAATCTCAGTGTTTATCATGTCTACTTTCCTCCCTGAACTCGGGACTGAAGAATCTCCCTAGGGCGGACGTGGATGCCCTCCCTGTGGTTGTAAGCACCTGTAACACATCCTATTGGCACCCTGCACATATCCTTCTCCCTCTTCACACCCACGGCTGCTAACTGCAATCATGTATAACTCTTTACGGCAACACCTTTAGCTGGTACTCAGGGAAAGATGGAAATGCTGGTGATTTAATGCCCCTGAAAGCAGCCTTCAAACAATGACAGATGGGGAGTTGGTGGAGAAATATCCCAGCTTCTTCATCCCACCAGCAGGATAACTCTGAAACGTATTCATCACCATTCCCCAGAGTTCCCTAATGGGATTGATCTCCAGGAGCCCACAGTGGTAACACAGTGATTATCACATGCAGTTGTGGCTTCCTTCCCTTCCCTTCTCACTTCTCCACTTTCCAACCAGTGTTTCCTGGAACCACCTTCCAAATAAATGACTTGTATTTGAGTCTTTGCCTCTGGATCTGCTTTGAAGGGCACCCAAACCAAGACAGCCCACCCCCCAGGACTTAACAGACGTAAGAGTGAGCTAACAGCTCTGAGTGGCTCCTGAAACTGTAAGACAGTAGTGAAGGGGAGCAAACACCTCTATCTGAAGCAGTCTGGCAGGATGGTCAAAATCATTGGACTGATTTCTGCTCCCTGTCTCTGACCTCCTTGTAAAACCCGTGGGTGCCAAGTAATTCTGATAGCTCATTTCCATTGTTCCCTCTAAATAATGAGCCTTTTGCTAACTAGAGTGACTGGACAGAGCAATCCCAGTCCTCACTGGCCCTGTTGCAGACTCAAGCTTCTGTGTTCTACATTAGGAGTTCAAGATCCAAGCACAATTTGAGATTTTGCAAAGTCACCAGTTCACAGCACAGAGAGTCCTTGGAGGCAAAACTTCTCACATGTGTGCATTCCTTCTACAAATGTTTATGATGCACTTACTGCTACCTGGGGTCTGCGGGATACAGGAGTATATAAGTATGGTCAGGCTGCTGCTAGATGGAACTTTCCAGCCCCTGTCCCGAGAATTCCTGCCATACAGAAGCTCACCTCTGCCTAGATGAAGCCCAAGCCTGTAAATTGTCTTCCTGCATTTAGTTCAGGCCCCTCTGTCCCACCTACTACCCTAGGAGCGGTGTCATTCTTCTGAAATACAAAACTGCAAGTCACTCTCCTGCTCAATAGCCTGCAGTAGTTCCACTTTGTTTATGGAATAAAGCACATACTCGCAATTGCATATACAGCCAAGGGAGCTCAAGTTTGACCCCAAATCATTTTTCTAACCTCTTTTCCCACCACCTCTTTCCATTTCCACCAGGTGGTTTGTATTCCCCCACACACTCCATGTTTTTTCAGATTGCTGTCTTTTCTTGCACATGCTATTGTTCCTTAGGCCTAGACCTCACTGATCATTCAGCATCCCGTTAGAATGTCACCTCTTCTATGAAGCCTTCATCACCCCCTCCCTCTACCTACAGCAGCACACACAGCCACGTCCTCTACACCCCTTTCTATCATTGCACAGATGGCAAATTTAATACTGATCCCACAATGTTGTCATTGTTTCTGTGTCTGGCTTTTCCCAGAAGACTATGAGCTCATAGAAAGCATGAATGTTGCCACCTTGTTCACCTTTGTACCCTATTTGTGTACTTAAGATAATGCCTGGGACACGTGCATTTGTAAGAAATGTTTCTGAATGGCTGCACAGGTCTCAGAAAGCCAAAAGGAGATTTAGCCTTTCTGTCTGGTAACTGGCACCATTCCTGGCATCAGATCCCTTCCATACACCTGGATGGCAGTGTTACCTTGGGCTGTCCTTCCAACTTCCTTTTGTTTGGAGCCCCCAGTAGTTTTCTCCTTTGCTTTATAGCTGAGATCTGGAGGTTGAGGTTACCAGGGTACTCTGAGGTGCCAGGAGCCAGAGCTGATCAGGTGGATTTTTATTTCTCGGGGGGGGGGGGATTTGCTGCTCTCATGGGATTCCATGGCATGTGGTGGAGGAAAGCTGATCACACTGCTGCCCCTTATAGACACACACAGGGAGCCCTCAACTCTGAGGGGTAACAAAGAAAATCAGCAGGAGGAAAGAATGAGATCAAGGTACATTATGCGCAGAGGAGTTGAAACATTATTCACAGGTGGAGAAGAAAGTCACAGAAGGAACAAACTGCCGGCACCCAGAAAAGAGAGGCAAGGAGGATACAGCAACCTCACAGGTGCTTAATGAAACCAGCAGTCACTTATTTCTCCCAGAGAGCTGGTGGCAGTGCCAGCCTGGACCACCTTTGATCACCCTCAAATTAAAATAAAGCAAACCTTCTCACTCAGCCCAAAATCCACCTCTTCAAGGTACAGGCCAGAATGTTTCATTCTGCAGAAATCTGGGCTTTATAAGTGCTTAATATGGACCAGACCAGGCCTGATGTGTGTGCTTTCTGTGCATCATCTCAATTAACTCTTATAATGAATCGTGGTTAGTGTTATAATTATCCCCCACTTTACAGATGAGAAATCAGAGGCTCAGTAAAGTGAAGTAACTTTGCTACATTCACACAGCTAGTAAATAGCAGAAACTAGGATTCTTATCAGTTCTTTTGGACTCCATGATCTGTGTTTGGAACTCCCACATGATGCCACCTTGAGTGCAATGCCTTCTCTGATGTTCAGGGAGAAGAGGCTGTATAGAAATGAGGCAGGGGGCCCTGGCTCCTGGCATTTAGTCACCAACTAGCTGTGTGGCCCTAGATAAGGCTCCCAATTTTCCAGACCTCAATAATTTCCTCAATTATTCCTCAAGGCAAGTGTGTAGGTTGGACCAGATGATCTGTAAACCTCCTTTAGAATTAGCATTCTATGAGTTGATGGTGAATCATAGTTTCTTTGATGCATGGCTATCATGGATAGGTATCTGCACTCTAAAAGAAGACTGGCTGGTGGGAAGCGAAATTGAGTTTAAGCAGTTGGCATATCTCTGAATCATGGTATAAGGAAGGGCTTTAGTTGTCATTTTTTAGGCTGTTGCATTGACAAAGCTTCTTGAAGGGCTAGGTTTTTGGCCCCCTTGACACATTTTCATCCTCAAGTATTAAACCCCTTAAGTTGGGTATGTCCATCTCAGGCTGAGGACAGTGACTGTCTTTAAATTGTTGTGTGTAACCCCATGAGTATCACAAATGGGTGAGTGATGAACATCTCTGGGGATGATGATCATGAGGATAATTTAATAACTTTGTTTTCAGGGTTATGTGGAATTTTAATGATCACTAGAAAATGCTCTAATTACTACTAGTACATAACAAATCATCCCAAAATTTAGTGACATAAAGCAACACTTTCGTTATGCCCGTGGATGGATTCTGTGAGTCAGTAATTAAAACAGGGCACAGTGGGGATGGCTTGTCTCTGCTGCACGCTGTTTGGGACCTAAGTTAGGAAGACTCAGTAGATAGAGGTGACTGGATGGTTGAGGCTAGAATCACGTGGAGGATCTCCACTCACATCTGGCAGTTGATCCTGGCTATTGGCAGGGACATCAGCTGGGTCCATTAATCAGAACATGTACACATGATCTCTTCATGTAGCTGCTTGGGCTTCCTCACACCATGAAGGCCGTAGGGCAGTCAGATTTCTTTCATGGAAGTTCAAGGCTCTAAGTGTGAATGCTCCAGCAAGGCACAAACCGTATTATGACTTAACCTTATATATTACTTCCACTTCATTTACTGGTTACAAGTGAGTTATTAAGGCCAGATAAGATTTAAAGGGAAGGGATATGGTCCTTCGCCTATAGATAGGAGAAGTGTCAAAACTGGCCCTGCATTTTCATTCCTCTGCAGGGCAAGAACTATGTCCTAGTTATCTCTGAATCCCTACCATCTAACATAGGATGTGGCAAAGAGTAGATGCTCGATGAGTGACTGGTAGATAAAGCAATGAATAAGTGAATGAAGAAAGGAAAATTCCGAAGAGTGTCTCTCTGAGGGGTATAAACATTTAGTCTTTTTCACCTATTTTTTGTTTGCATTGCATTTGGTTTTGTATTTCAACAATAAAATAAATCATGGTTCATGAATGACCTGCAGAGTGGAAAAAAGATCAATGGCATTATGACAGTTTTGCTTTTAAGGAGCATTCTTTGGTTATTAATTCTTCCTCAACTCAATACAGTCTCCTATTTTTGCATTTGCTCCGTGGTTTCCAACAGGATGATTTAGAAATTGGGTTTTACCAGAACAGATTGAACATTTCTTGGTGCGGTTTGAGCTAACTTCCCCAATCAGCCTGCCTGGTTCTTCTTTATCTATATTCTTCTAGTTGAATTCAAGCCTTTCCTTCCCTTTCTCTTTCCTTGCCCCTTCTCTTGCTTCTCCCCCTTTCTCTTCTCCCCTCGCCCCTGCCCACCAGACTCTCCTTCTGCCCTTCTTCCTTCCTTTTTTGATCCCTTCCTCCCTCCCCTGCCCCCCTTTCTCTTTCTCCTGTCTTTCCTTTCCCCTTTCCACCTCTTTCTCATCATTGTCTCTTCCTCAATGCCACCACCTCTAGCTTGGGGATGGGAGTGTCTCCAGGATTGTCAGAAGAGTCAAGGACTAGGAAAGCTAAGCCACTCATCCCCACCAGAAGAAGAATGCCTAGATTTGGATTACAAACATTGGCCCCTGGAATTCTCTTCCCCACTGGTTTGATATGGCAGTTCATCACTTTTATGGGTACCAACTTATGACATCATGTGAAAGGCCTAAAGCTCCTTTGGCTGCAAATTAGCATGAAAAGCCCAATCCTACAAAGACACAACAAAGAATAATCCTTTAAGAAGAAAAACCATGACAATGGGAATTTGCCATTCCCAAATTAGCATTTGGAAAATACTAGTCACACAAATATGCCAGCGGAGACATCAGAGAGCATCTCGCCTAGATTTTTAATTAATAGACAGGGAGCTGACAGACAGAGAGGAAGAGCTGTAACAACCAGCATCACTGGGTGCTGACTTTGCCCCTAGGCACTTCATTACTTTATTACAGTTGTGTAACAACCAGATGAATTGGAATCATCAACCCCATTTCCAAGATGAAGAGACAGAAGCTCAGACAGAGTCAGTAACTTCTACAAAGTCACACAGCTAGAAAATGGCAGAGATTTGAACCCAGTATCTAGGATGAGTCCAAAAACTGTGCTCTTAACCATTAGACTGCATTGTGTCTTTTAGTGACCCTTTATCCTCTCCACCCCCAGGATCCCACATGTTAATAGCTAATAGACTACTTTCAGACAAGTAAATTGAACAGTGCCTGGAATTCAACAAGTGATGCTACAGTTCAAACCAAAGTCAAAGTCAGACTTTGTTGAACTGAATTCTAATGGAAGAGACTCAGAGCAGAGGTTCTAAGGGACTTCGAGAATGGTCTTTTGTAGAAACAACTATGAACTTAGAGAAAGCAAGGACCACGGCAATGTGCTTCAACGATTTTAAGACTCAGACTCGAAGCCAGTATCCCAAGGTTCAAAACTAACTCTGCTTCTTCCTAGCTTAAACTCTTGTGCCTCAGTTTCCTCATCTGTAAAATGGGAGAGAGGAAGTTATTTGCCTGATAGGGTAGATGTGAGGGACAAATAAGATCAATAAGCATAAGGTCCTTAGAACAGTGCTTGACACATAGTAAGCTCTTCATAAGAATTTGCTCTGTTATTGCTCAGAGTTGCATCTCCAGAGTCTAACATAGTTCTTAGCACATGGAAGGTGTTCAATAAATATTTGTTGAATCAATGAACAGAAATATATTAGTAGTTCTAATGGTACTCATCTGGTCTTCATCCTCTCAAAACAGAACAACAAAAAAGAGTTTCTCCTTAATTTTACCTTATAGTTTTTCCATATGTAGAAGCCTGATTCTTCAGTGATTGAAACCACTTTTCCTTGGCAAAGCCTGGTGGAGCCTGAGAGCCAGCTGTTTTCTGCTTTAATTCTTTTCTGAGGCCCATTTTACCAAGGAAGTGACATCTTAAAGATGTGGAAGATCATAGCTTCAAGACTCTCAGTTATAACTGTCAAAAACCCAAACCAATCTGGAAGAAGCCAAGGGCTAAATTTATAAATTCAACTAAAAACTATAGGGATGACTTCAGAAATGGCTAGATCCAGGGATTCAAATGATGTCATTGGCACTTGGTATTTTTCAATCTCCAGCTCTGCCTTCTTTACGGATGGTTCTATGGTTCTATTCTCTGGCAAGTTCTTCTCTGTGATAGCAAGGTGGCCACTGGCAGTTTTAAATTTATAACCCCAAGGCTCCAAAACCAGGAGAAACAAAACACTTATTTGTATAATCACTTCGGCCAAAGTCACGGTTTTAGCTCTGATTGGACCAACTGGGGTCATGTGTTCATCCCTGAACCAATCACTGTGGCTCCAGGAAAGGAACACTTAGATTCTCCAAGCTTCATACATGTGTTCTCTACCTATATTTCAAGGGGTAGAGCCAGCCCCAGTATAAGTATAGGACTAAGACTGGGATATTATTCCCAATGGAAGAGAAAGTAGACTGAGGCAGAAATAACAAATTTCCACTACAACCAGACATAATGTAGGGGTGCCTAGCAAGTCTCTAGCACCATACATAAAAGAGTAGTGGATATGCAATCCCAATCTTACCTAAAGCTTTTTTTAAATCACACCACCAAGCCTCCCTCCTTCCAGCTCTAAGGCAGTGATTTTCAAAACTTTTCACATCTTCCTCCAGCAAAAAAATAAAATTTATATTAAGGAGCATACATGTAAACTGAAACAAATTTTTCAGTAAACAAATTTACTTTTTATTACCTGCAATGCACTCTGATAGTTTCTATCTATTGTATTCTATTCTGTTCCATTCTATTCTGTTCTGTTCTAATTTATTCTGGTATATTTCTTCCTTTCCACTCCAGTCCACTTTATTCTTATTTTTATTAGTTAGGGCAATCAATGCTTGCTAGGTGCTGAAACAAAAGCCCCTAAATCTCAGTGGCTTAATAAAATAAAAGTGTATTTCTTGTTCATGTCCTGGCCAACGCAGATCAGAAAGCTCTGCCTTGTGGTTTTCTCGCCCCTCCTGGGATTCAGTCTTGTTCCATGTTATGATGCCACCATCCTCAACACAAGGTCATGGCAGAAGGAGAGAGACAGGGCGAGGGGGAAGGAGGGAGGGGAGGGAGGAAGAAAGAGAGAAAGGGAGAGGAGGAGAGAGGGAGAGAGATTCAGGGGATTCTATATCACATTTGCCTACACTCCAGTGGCCAGAACCTAGTTGCATGGCTCCGACCTAACTCTAAGGGCCACGAGGCAACAGTCTGAGCATCCAGGATGAGGAAATGGGATTGCTAAGCACCTACGCAGTCTGCCACACTATTTTATTCTCGTTTGTTAAGGGAAAGGAAATACTGGTTCCACTCCACGGAATTCAGGCCTCTGCAGTGGTTGTAATGCCTTAGTTGAAAAGACCTGTCCCTAGCAGCCTGCCTTGATTTTTCCACCTTGTGAACTAAACCTTTCTTTGCTTCTGCCTTTCTAGTCTCATCTGTCATGGCACCTGACTTCTTCATCCCTGGTGAGGAGACCCTGGCCAACCTCCTAGCCCCTCCCTCCCCACTCCATCCCCAAGCTTTGCCTGAGAACCTTCTACCTCAAATCCTAAACTCCTTGAAGCAGTCTGTGGCTTCTATGGTAGCCATGGCTCCTGTTCCCTGCCTCGTGCTGTCTTTCTCTATCTCTCTCATTCCATCTACCTACTTTCGTACCCTGCCCAGCCCTGGGGCCTGTGGTGAGCAAGATTGCTTGTATTTCCTGTCCTGAGATAGTAAATGAAACCAAGTTCCATAGGGCAGCTAATGGTCCCTCCAACTCTGGGGTCTGCCCTGGGCTGGCTCCTGCGTCCGCCTAGGTCAGGACTGAAGTAATTGAGCCAGCCAGGCATGTAATAAGATAGCTCTCTTTCCCCCGTGCTACTAGGGTGAGTGGGCATGGAATCTAATTCCAGCAGCATCTTTATCTCTGCAATAGGCCTCAGGGTTCATTATCTAAAAAGCATTGGCTATTAGCATAGTAGCAAATCTGTTACCATAGAGGGAAGCTGTCCCTTTAAAACCAAGTCAGGGGTAGAGGCCAGGATCTTGGTCTCCCCAGTTAAAAGGCCTCTGGCTTTGGAAGAATTTCAGGCTTACCGCTTTTCAAGTGGTTAAACAATTTCAGTCAATATTTAAATGGCATTTACCACACACTAGACACTGTTTGGGGTACTTTATAATGTTAACTCATTTAAGTCCCACAGAAACTCTACTGATGAGGAACCTGAGGCTGAGAGAGGGTAAGGATCTGCCCAAGGTCACACAGCTAAAAAAGAGTAGAGCCAGGATTCAAAGTTAGGCAGTTTGGCTCCAGACACTGCCTTCTTGACCATTAGGTTATACTGTTCCCACAAGAATAATCTGTATTTGTATATAATCTTTATATGTTGCTTACAGTTTTGAAATGCTTTCACATGCTTTTCTGACCCTCACAAGAACCCTGTGATCTAAAGATTATGAGAAAGAAGAGGCTCCTATTTTACTATTGGGCAAGTTAATACTGCTTTGGAGCCAGTTTGAACCAGCTTCCCAGGGCAGGCCAATTGTTAAATTTTCAGCAATTTTGCAAGCCAGTTGTAAACAATCGTCATGATTTCAAATGGAATTATAGAAAACTACAATTAAAAAATTATATTCAAATGGAAGTAATAAATACTGAAAATTCATCACTTCCTAATTCTTTTACTACATTTTACTATTGTCCAGGCACTTGCGGTTATCTGTCCTATCTCTAATGTATCTGTACAGTGGAAATAATATATAACAGGGCTCCACTGAGCATCTCTTCCCAACTCTGCATTTAGTGACATCACATCGGTAGCTTTAAGTCAGCCACAGCGGTAGTATTTCCACTAGGGAAATGAGCAAATTCTATGAAGGGGTTCCCTCTTCTCCTTCCGCATAAGACAGCTGGTTGTTAAATATTTACCAGCACATCCCTGTTCCCATGAGTCTGACCCTCTCTGCTCCACACATGTTTCAGGTATGTGCATAATGTGACTTATTTTCCTGCCCTTCTCTATACCGTATCCGCAAAGGCTAACATAGTCTCCTTCCTCTCAAATTCCTCATCAAGAACCCCAGACCAGACTCCTGCATCTCTCCACCTCTCTCTCTTTGATTTTCATTTCCCAGCCATACTTTCCCCAGCAGCACATGGCTGCCCTCACTTGGCCTGAGTCCGCCGACATCCAGCCAGCCCCATGGCCCTCATTCCTGCCAGGGCCAAGTTCTGTCCTCATTTTTGCGACTTACAAACATAAAGACTCACCCGCACTCTTGTTTTCTCTCTCATTCGCGGAAGTCAGGGAGGCCCGAAAAAGTTCCTGCTCCAGACTTCTCTCCCACGGTCTGACTAGCCGGGTGGGTAAGGGGATGGTTAGCTTCTCTGTGTGTGTTCTCTGGGAGCCGGTTGCAGATCAAAGCATGGTCCTTCCCTACTCTTAATGCAGAACACCCCTAACCATGCCAAATGCTCCTGCTTGGCAGCCTGTGCCCTGACTTATGGGTGTCCAAGGGGGGCGGGCAGGGATGTTAGTGAACCATCTCACGCCTAATAAGCACAAAATATATGTTCATCTTTATTTTCTCTGAAATGTAGTTAGAATTTTTTTTAAATTAAGGATTTTCTTTCATTTACTAGTTTATTTACAGCCCCATGGATTTGTGAGAATTCTAGAACATTATCATAATGTATGAATATACGTATGGATCTTTACATGCCAGGCACTGTCCTAATTGCTTGAATAATCCAAAGAGGTAGGTACTATTATCACCTCTATTCGAAACATGAGGAACTGAGGCACAGAGAGGTTAAGTAACTTGCTCAAGGTCACACAGTTAGTAAGGGTGAAACCAGTTCTTGAATTCAAATAGTCTGGCTTCAGAGATTATGCTCTTAATGGCTGTGCTGAATAATCTTAAATCTAGCTGGTTCTCCTTCTGGGCTTTGACAGCATTCTGTTTATATCTGGGTAAAGAACTGACCGCATTTTATTGTCATTGTCTACAAGTTTGTCTACACCTCTCCTGGTTCTTCACCTTGAATTCCTTGAGGAAAGGAACCTAGTCTTTTTTTTTTTTTTTTTTTTGTCCAGGGTCCAGGGCAGAGTCTAGTATGTGCTAAGCGCTTGCCAAATGTTAGTTAAAATGAATGACCCACCTTGCTTTCAAGATGAGAAAACTCATCACTTTCACCAGAGGCCCAGAGATCTGATAAAAAAGATGGCAGACGCCAGGCGAGAACCCATGTCTTATGGCCCCTAGTCTGGCACTTGTTCTGCCCTTCTTTACTGTTCTCCTTGTTTGCTCAGAAGGTTGGGGGATGGGCTATGGGGACCTAGAACAGGCTGACATTGCCCACTCATCATATTGGAACAGTGGTTTCTCCCAGAAACTGTACATGTCCCAAACCCATCCCCAAGAGAGACAGAAATGACTAATGGCCATCGCTGTGCTGATCACTCACTGCTGGTGCGGGTGGGCACAGCTTGGGCAGGAGGCCAGCCTCCAGCCTCGCCTGATAAGGATTCAGATATGCAGATGCCCAGAGCACTGAGGACTTCAAAATGAAATCCAGAGACTCCTCATTCATGTTCTATGTGTATTAGGATTGTTCTGACCCGAATCCTATTATGGAAAAGGCAGAAAGATCCTAAACTACGAATCATCCCCATCACACACACACACATCTAACACGAACAGAGATCACCTGATCTTATCCACCTGTTCTCTAAGCTTTGGGTTTCAACTGGCTGTTTGCTTCCTTACCTTTAAGTGTAGAGGAAAAACTTCTGTTTAACCAAAATGCAAAGAGCCAGAAAAAGAAAAGGGAGGCCAGGTTCTGTGTTATTTCACAAACCATAAACAAATGACAAGTAAATAAGATAATACTGGGGATGGGATTTTAAAAATTCAATGAACCTCCAGGGTATCACAAGGTCTGTGTAATTCATAGAAACTATACAATGAAATGTGGATGGTGTCACTAAGGTCCTGGCAAAGCTTTAAGTACCTTTGACAGATCAAAGAAAAAATAAAACATTATTCTATTTAGGTGCAGTGTTATGGATAACTTGGCATTATAGTTCTTTAGAAATGATTAACTCCATGTGGTATTGATGGTAACGATCCATTTTCTGGCATAATGAATTAGGCATTCCTCCATTGTCCCATAGCTTGGCTTCATTCTGTGTGTATATATCAATGGCAACTCTTTTTTTTATACCTTTCAGTTTCACACACACACAAAATAAAAACATAGTCCATAGGCTGCCAGAGAAGAAAACACGCCTGGAAACTGATTTATTGGTATTACCCCTGAGTAACCTATTTCCTACCTGAGACATAAAACCACATCAAGGGGGGACCATTTTTACGTCTATGAACTGAAAGGGAAATTGCTACTCTTCAAGCTGGGAGCTCAAAAAACTTTGCTGAAAAGTATCCATTCTTATCTAATACTTTCTGCTTCTGAAAGCCCTTGTTTTTAAGGAATAGTTCTTCCAACAAAGACTCATCCATCAGGCATCCCACTCATGATTAGTTCATCTGTGAAAATGAGAAACAACCTCTAAGTGACTGATATACTTTAGCAACAAGAGAGAATCACAGCCTCTGATTTCTGAGACTCATGATTTCTTGTGACTGTGGGATTTTTAAATGTTGGGAGCACCAATAGAAATGAGGGGAAAAGATGGAAGAGTCAGCTAGTGTGATATCTTGATTAGGTTCCGTTGTACTGTCCCTCTCTCTTTGGCTTGTTTTGTTTTGTTTGTTTGTTTTCTAATGAGGAGCTGCCTCTGAGAGTGCTAATCTGTCTTTAACATCATGACATTTCCTTATATTATGCTGAACAATCTCCATGGCATTTAAAAGTGAAATATTTGCTTCAGAAATAAAAAGATAGGCAATAAAATGTAGCTGTAAACAGCCTTCACGGCTTTATTTTTCATAGATAAATACACAATAAGTTCAAAGTAGAATGGAATTCCTAAAGCAATACTCCACTAATCTGTATTCGGAGGTCTCAAGCGTATTATCTGTAATTTACAACCAATTTAAATGGCATTAACAGTCTTCCCCTTCTGGGAATTTAAATTTGCATCCTACCATTGAATTAAACAGTGATTGCATATTTTCTATAGGGGACTGAATGTTCTTTGATGCTTGTTTTGAATAATGAAGCATCTATTCATGCACACGGTGCAATGTGCTCCTTTGTCCTCAATGTAATTGAAGCAAAATGTGAGTTAAAGAGATTTCCCCGCTTAGCCAAAGGTTTGTTGATTGGTGTCTATTTTCATCTATTCAAAATTAGGAAAACAGTCATCTCTCACTACACTGGAAAATGATTTACCCAAAAAGTCCCTGCAGGAAGAGAGGTTAAGTTTTGCCTTATTTGATCTTTTCAAAGATGGAGCAGGATGTCAGAAAATATTGCAAACTAACCTTTGGGGGAATGATATTGTGGGATAATTTGCAGCTCTACTCTAGGACCAAGAGAATTAGCAGTAGAGGATAGGGAGAGGGAGAATATAGCCTGTCTCCAAAGTAAGAAACTTAAATAAGCTTGCTCTCCCAAGCCAAACTACATAGAGGCAGGAAGGAAGATTCCTTGCAGATTATAGAATTGGAATCCTTAGAAATCCAGGGACGGCAAGTCCATTTGGGTGCCGTCGGTTTCTCATAGTGTGTCCATGCCAGACAGCAATAGTCTATTATAGCCCTCTTTGCCATTAATAGAGCCTCATACTCAAATGCTCTGGGCAGTCAACAGCAGTTGACTAGAGTTGGCACCAGAAATGAAACCTATTTGCCATTTCAGTTAATCTACCTATCTCATTTAATAGATACCTCTAGAAAGATGGAGTGACCCTCCAAAGGTCTCGGAGCTAGCCATTGGCAGAAGCAGAACTAAGAACTTGTCACTACTAATTGCTCAATAACTTTTCACCAAAACCCACCAGCATGCTCCCTGAGCCTGTTGTGCATCATTACATCCCTAGGGCACAGCCCCTAGTAGGTGCTCAACGATTACTCATTTTTAACTGAATAACAGAGATATACGTTGTTAAACTTTCATTAGTATAGAAAAGAAGTTCCGCCTTTGAAAAAAATAATCCCTTTGAACCAGCTGAACATAATTAGACAAGGACCAAACAAAACTGTAGCATCTGTTCACCAAAGCCTTCATTCAGATTAGGAAAATCACACGTATAAATAATATCAATAAGAACGAAGCATTTAAGAGAAGAAATTGTCCTCAAAGACTTTAAAGCTCTTTGAAAATATCTATATTTTTTAAGAGAAGTAAGGCTTTATTTCCTTGTTTCACAAATAAAGCTGGCTGTGCTTAAAAATATCTATTAATATACAACTAATATGCCATTGCAAATCATTATTCAGCAAAGAGGTGACTGAAGAACTCTGCTGAAATTGAAATACAATCATATTGGAAATTTGAATAATTCAGACTTTTCAAGAATCGAAATGGTATTTTACACTTATTACTCTGTATTAGTATTCTAGTGTCTTTCCCTTAAAGAAAGAAAAGACTAAGTGTTCCTGACACTTGGCTAGAGCGTATCAAAGTTCTCTGATATTAAATGTCAGCCCTTTATCTTTACAATAGGACCCATCTTCAGGATTTAAAATATGGAAAATATAAAAGTTAAACTGTCCCACATTCTTAACATAAGCATATTCCAGTGGTTCAGCCAGGGACAATTTTGCCCTTCAAGGGACATTAGGCAATGTCTGGAGACATTTTTGGCTGTCACACTGGGTGTGGGGAAAGGGTGCTACTGACATCTATGAGTAGAGACCAGGGCTGCTGCTGCACATCCTACGTTGCACACGGGCCGAAATGTTGCTAGTGCTGAGCCTGAGAATCCCTGGTCCACCCCGCCCCCCCCATCCACAACTGTTCCTATTGGTTCAGCCCCATGTTGCATTGAGAATGTATCAATTTGTGGCAAACAGGCTTTTTCACTGTGATTATGAGAATATTTTATTTCTCTCTTTTTTGTTAAGATGTCCAGTTTCCTTATGTCAAGGGAAAGGTAGCTTCTGTTCCCTCCTGTTTGCCTTCTCCCAGAACCAAACTAAGGATTAATTAGCTCAGGTAGCTCAATTCGGGGATTTTCAAGAGCACAGAGAAGGGTTTCAGGAGCTCCCCGGGGTCTCAGATACACTCTGCTAATACACTGCAAATTCGGCTAACGAAGGCAGCAGGGGGCATGAACTGCCTGCTACTGCATGAACCTGAGGATGGCCTCCCTTCAAAGGTTTGCTGCCCAGTTGTATAGACGGAAGAGAGAAATTTTGTTGGTGTTTAAAATTTTTTCATTTGCTGTTGTTCCTCTACTAATTCTAGTTCTGCTACTGACTTACTGATCTTGCTTGTGATCCTGGAGATTATGAGCAAATTGCTTACATTTTCTGCTTCTCAACTCTTCTGTCAATTATGTGGCACTTTGTACTGTTCTACTGGAAGATAAAAGGAGAGAATAAAAGCCGAGATATTTCGAGTGCTATCCAGTGGGGGTGGTACTTCTAAGTGTAGGGTAGCGACTATGTCCTGTTTATCTTATAGTTCCAGAACCTAGCCGGTTCTGTGCTTGACACGAAACAGGTACTTAACAAATAAGTATGGGTGATACTTTGGAAACTATTTGGCCCTATCTGTTGATGCTGAACAGTGATCTAGTAATTACACCCTAAGGTGTGCACCCAGAAGAAATGGGGGCATATGTCCCACAAAGAATGAGTACAAAATGTTTTATAGCAGTTTTATTAATAATAGCCAAGAGATACGAATACAAATATCAATAGGAATACAAATATCAATAGGAAAATAGATAGCGTTCATACAATGGAATGATACAGTGCAATAAAAAAAAAATTCAACTATTGCACATAAAACTTTCAGCAGAGTGCCTGGTTACTACTCAGTAATGATAATGATAATGACAATAATAATGATAATAATTATCGGGCATTCACTATGTGCCAAGTGCTTTTAAGGGGTTTACACATACTAATTCATTTCACCTTCCCTCAGAACAACCCTATTGGGTAGTTTCTATTTCTATTACCATTTTACATAAGAGTATCATGAAGCACAGAGAGGTTAAGTAAAATTTTGTTCAATTAATCTGAAATACAGATACATTCTGACTTTTTTAAAAAAGTACTACATGTAGAGCAATATTAGAGAAAATTAAAAATCAATGGTCTCCCTTGTATTTAGTATGGACATATCTTATCTCCCCTTTGTTTTATTTTTATCTTGTACTTTTTGGCAATGTTATTTTCAAAATCTGAAGTCCATGCAGATGCTCCTCTTGTGATTAAGGGCTACCATTTGAAATATTCCAGTTAGTGGAAACCTAAGGAGGCATTTTGCCTTTGATTTACCTTGCCTGCCTATTGACAGGGCTGCCTCTGGACTCTTGGAGGGCAGTCAATCAATGAAAACCTGAGGGTGAAGTTTTGAGGAGGATGGGGGAGTGGGGGGTTGGGGGTGGCTTAGGGACCTCAGTTCCTCTGTCTGTCAGATAATGAAGGCCACACCCCTTGGGGGCCCAGGGCAGCAAAGGCATGATAGAAAGGGCTACTCCTCCCACAAGGCAGTTTCAAGATCTCCGCAGTTAATAAGGTGTCCACGCTCCACAGTGGATCCACAGAAATATCATTCAGGCTGTCATGTGCTGTGTGGTGCCCCAAGTGTTTATCTTGTTTGGTGTTGAGGAAATTGGAGAAGGGGGGAGAGTCACCAGAGTAAAGAGCACTGAGGTCATGTCTCAATTGTTCACATCCAATGCTTTTGTGCATTATTTTGGACTCACAAAAATTTCTCCATTATGAAAGAAAATAAATATAGGTGATAAAGGAATGCTCACTCTCTCATCACTCCCCCCCATCATACATATTGGAAAAAGGTGCCATTTCATTGGTAGTGACTAATTCGTGTCTGTGTGTGTGTGTGTGTGTGTGTGTGTGTGTGTGTGTGTGTGTGTGCATGAAGAGTTACAATCACATCATAGCTGCAGGTCTATTTATGATTTGCTCAAGGTTTTTTCCCCACCCCCATCCCTGCATCCCCAATGGCAGGGTTCTGATCTGGCAGAGATGGGGCTATTAAAACCCCTCATCTGCAGCTCATCTCGGCTCTCAGCTGCAGCTGCTGCCTCCCCCTGCAGAGCCTGCCCTAGTGGATGGCGAGAGTTGGGGAGCGGGAGTTCCAGCTCAGATGATGGATAGTGTGAGCCCTGCTTTCCTGGGGGCCATTCCGGACACTGGTTTAGAGTAGCTCAAAAATTCAGTAGGTTCAGTGCTTTGAACTCTATTTAACTGGTTGTGTTTTGTGGGGTCCAAAAAATAAACTTTTAAAAATCAATTTGAGAGCAAAAGGTAGTGACTTGGTCTTGGAATTCTCAGGATGTTGAGTAAAAATTCCCTTTCTTAAAGGAAAGCTTCTAGGACATTTGAAATTTTAAAATATTTTATATAAGTATGAATTATTTTTTATTGACTGTTAAAATTATACAAGTAATGGAGGGTCACTGTAAAACTTATAAAATAGAGAAGTAAAAAATAAGAAATTAAAACAACATTCAACCAAAATTTGGCATATAACCTTCCAGTTTTCCCCTATGTATACGTGTTATTTAATGGCATAGTGACACACTTAGTGATTTGTAACCTGCTTTTTTTCCCATTAAACAGTATCTCTTGAACACCATTCAGGTTAATGAATATGCTTCCACACTATTATTTAATACAGTTGCCTAATATTCCATTGTGTGATGTATTAGAATTAATTTAAGCAATCTCCTTTTATGGATGTTTCTGAAACTGGCTGTTTCCAGTTTTGCACTGCCATAAATAAAACTGTGATAAATAATCTTGTAGGAAAGTCTTTGTTTACATTCATGTACGTTCTCTTAGGAAAATCTGCCAGAATTGTTATTGACGGGGCATTTTTAAGGTTTTTGATATGTATTACCAAATTACCTCTAGAAACGTAGTACTGGCCCACTTATTTACCAGGAGTGTATTAGACTGGCCTACTCCCCAAACACAGTAGGGTTTGTTTAAACAACATTTTTAAAGCCTGTGATTTAACTTCCTTTCGATTGCTTTTTGTCTCATTCTACAATGTCTTTGGCTTCTTTCTGTTCCCTAACCACTGCTCTGGTATTGTCAGAAAGCCAAGAGAGGGGGTAGAACCCCAAGCAGAACCCATTAAAGGAACTGGTTTTGGCAAACTCTCAAGGAATTTCAGTTTCATGCTGGAACAAGATAACACAAAGAGCTACCCGTTCATTCTGTACAAGAGGATATTTACATTACATTTTATAACAGTCATAAATGAAAACGGCATTAATCTGCCAAGTTGTTGTTTTTAAAAGAGAAAAAGGAGGAGGTGGTTGACCTACCAGAGAAAACCCTGTGTCCGCCAGAGCTTTGCTGTGAGTGTGATTTTAAATAGCAGGGCAAAGGTGAAGAAGCGGGCTCAACATCTCTGTCTCCATGGCAACAGCATCTCTGCTCTGAGGCTCTGACACAACTGCAGGGACCAAAATACACTCCTCGTGCACAATTACACTGCAAGTTAGGAGTTTCTTTTTATTCCTTGTAAATGTTAAATTTAAAAATATGTGCAAAGACAGAGAAAGAGCAAATCATGCACAACTAGAGGAGAGTCTTTAAAATGAGTAAGCAAAGAAAATGAACATCCAAATGGCTTGATAAAGTCTGCAGCCAACAGTTACGATGCACAGAGAAATTGAAAATCTTTCTCATGTGAGTTAAAAAAAAATCTATGTGTGCATATAAGTGCGAGTATTAAGTTTTAAAAATGTCTTTTCCTTAAATTTTTAATACAGGTCAATCTTGCTTTCAGCATAGCCGCTTAGCTCAGGTTATGATTTAATCAATTAAATCAACCACAAAATTTATATAGCTGGAAGTTCCTCATACGTTAAACCTAGCAAAACTTCAGAGAAACTGCATTAGCCCTGAGTTGAGGGCATAAGTGGCCCCCTTTAAGGTCAGTTAAAACCTACGAGTAGTCACTAATGTCTCTACCTTTCCATTTATTTTTAAAGGAACTTGAAAATAAAGAACTGCAAAATTGTGATTATAAACTGTTAGGTTCTTTCTGAGCTGGCACTTCTGCTAAAGTGAGTAATGTTCAAAAAAATCTGGAATGATGATTTAACTATTAAAGCTACCTAACATTTAGTTTTTAGAGAATGTGTCTCAATAAATGTTGAGCAAATAAATGAATGAATAACAACTACCAAGGGAATATGAAACAGACATATGATGGTTCCCTGGATGTGTACTTCCATTGAATGTGCCAAGACCATCTAGTTCAGTGGATCTCAACCAGGGACGATTTTGCCTCCCAGGGGACATTTGGCAATGTCTGGAGACATTTTCATTTGCCACGACTGGGAAAGGGGGGTTACTGACATCTAATGGGTGGGGGCCAGTGATGCTGTCGAATATCCTACAATACAGAGGACGTTGCCCACAACAAAGAATGATCTAGCACAAAATGTCAGTAGTGGTGAGGGTGAGAAACCTTTGGTCTAGTCTAATTGTCTATGTGGCTACTTTTAGTTCAGAGGGTTCTGTGGATAGATAAAACGCAAGGCCCTGTATTTTGTATAAAAGCAAAATTTTCCTTGAATTATTACTATTTTGTTCATTAAACAATGATCACATGATTTCTCCCTCACTTACACAATACATTCTATTTTATTTTAGGCAAACACTCCTGAAAGTAAAAAACAGTAAATAGAAAATGAGAGGTGAAGCATTAAAAATAAAAGCACAGGATTCATTCTTTAAAAGAAAGCATCTGCAAAGTGGTGGCACAGAGGAATGCTCAAAAAACATTAGCTATTGTTATTTTCCCTACATTTTTTAGCATGAAAAACACCATATCAAAAATAACATAGTGTTCACTGCTGAAATAATAATAAGTAAAAACACTTAAGTACATACTGCCCAATGCCTTTGAAACCCCTATGTGTTCCCCCTTGATAGTAGTCTATCCCTCACCTCAGAAAGCCATTATTCTGGTTTTGTTAATCATTTTTTAGATAACGAAATAGATATATGGATATATAAATTATTTGACTTCCCTTGCCCTTGAACTTTATAGAAATGGAATCATACTATATGTTATGTATATTTCTGTGAATTGCTTATTTTATTCAGTATCATGCTTTCTATGTTCCTCCATGTTCACATGTATAGCTATACTTTATCCATTTTTATTGTTGTGTAGTATTCTATCATATGATTATATCACAATTTATTTATCCATTTTACTGGCGCTGGCCATTTACTTTTTCAGTTTTTGCCTATTATAAATAAGGCTACTATGTACACTGTTGTACATCTTCTGGGGGCACATGCACAAGGGTTTCTTTAGAGTGAAAAGTTTCTGCATGTGAACTTTTACTAAATAATGCCAAAATCTTTTCAAAAGTTTTGTTGTATCACTTTGCACACTTATCAACAGTATACAAGAATTACTATTGCTCCAAGATACAGAAACAGTCAACAATAATAATTAATTAATTAATTATTAATGCAATTGAGCATCTTTTCAACTGTTTATAAGTCATTGGTGTTAGCCTTTGTTGTGAAATACTTGTTAATGCTTTTGTAGAATCTTCTATTGGGTTGATATATATTATAATAGACTTCTAAGATGACATCTAATGATCCTCACTTCCTGACATTCATACTCTTGAATAATCTCCTCCCTTCGAGTGTAGGTTGGACCTAGTGACCAACAGAATATAATAAAAGCGATGAGAAGTCGCTTATGAGATGAAATTACAGCACATTGTGGCCTGTGTCTTGCTAGCATGCTCTCTCTTGCTGGCACCCTCTCCTTCCCTCTCATTTGCTCCCCTCCACCTATGAAGCCAGTAGTCATGTTTTGAGAGGCTCTATGGAGAGGCCCACATGGCAAGGAACTGAATCGGGCCTCCTGCCAATGGCTCATAAGGAACTAAGGCCTCAGTCCAACAACTCGCCAGGAACTGAATCCTGCCAATAACCACAAGTGTGAGCTCGGAAGTGGATTCTTCCCAGTTGGTCTGAGACAAGTTCCGCCTGTGAGAGACCCTGAAGCAGAGGATCCTAAAAAGCCACACTCAGAACACGGACCTACAGAAACTGTGAGATGGTAAATGTGGGTGGTTTTAAACTTCTGAGCGTTGGGGTGATTTGTTACACAGCCATAGGAAACACACACATAGAGACGTGTGTATGTGTGTGCTTATGTATAAAATAAATAAAACATACATATTATACATCCTGGATAAGAACTGTTAGCTCTCTGTGTGGAAAATATCTTCCTTCAAATTGTGGCTATTTTTTTAACTCTGTTAATGGTGGCCTTTCATGTAAAGAAGTCATGAAGGTTAATGTAACCAAATGCATCAATTTTTTTCTTTAAAGTTTGAACTTTTTGTGTCTCATTTAAGAAATTATTCTCTACCCCCAGGGCAGTCATATCAATATTTTTTGGTTTTCTTATAAAAGTTTTTCAGTTTTGTCTTTCACATTTAAGTTCTTAAGTCACTTGAAATGGATATTTATAGTAATAAGGTAGAGTTCATTTTGTATGGTGCATAGTGAGGTAGGGATTCATTTCCATTCTTGCCCCTAGGGACGGCCAATTTTCCCTGTACCATATATTGATTGAATAGTTCATATTTGTCTTCCCAATGTGCAATTATAACTGTCATATATCAGGTTTTCATATATGTATGAGTCTGTGTCTGGAGTTTCTTTTCAGTTCCATTGTCTAGCCCTTGTCAAGAGTATACTGTCTTTACTCTAGTTATATAATAAGTCATGATTTGGGGGAGTCAAATTCCTCCACCTGCTTTCTCTTTTTTAGGAACATTTGGGCTATCCTTGGTCATTATTCTTTATATATGTTTTAGAAACAGCATGCCAAGATCAAGCTTATTGGGATTGCACTGAATTTGTAGATCAATTTGGGGAGAGTGGGCTATTTATAAGTACTGAATCCTCTCATCTATGAACATAGTATGTGCATAGACATGACTTATTTAAGTCTTCTTTAACATCTTTCAATAAAGTTTTATAATTTATTCCATAGAATTCCTGTACTTCTTTGTTAGATGTATTATTAGATACCTTATATACTTTTGTTACCATTATAATTGGTATCTTTTTAAAAATTATTTTCCTGGTATATAAAAATGTTGATATATAAAAATGCAGTTGACTTTTGTGTATTGATGGAAGCTTCAAAATCATAATTACGCTAAAGAAATATTTGATAAACTTTTCCCAACTTTCCAGGAATGCATTTGAGGCATTAAATGAAACAAAACTATAATTATAATCACCTCATTTCTATATTTCTATCCCAGAGCTAATTTAGACATTTTTCACTTATTGATATGAAAAATCAAACATATAATTAAAAGTAGACATTCTTTTCTTTATTTCTTCATATTTGTCTAATATATAAACTGACTGCTGTATTTATATTTACTTCGGTCCAACCAAATCCCTTGCCAATGTGAGGAGTTATGATTATTTAATGGCTACTCCAGACAGTATTGCAAAAGAAAAATTTTTTCGTATTTCTTCATTTTTCCAATTTTCATCAGCTATTAACATTTCCAAAATTTCATCACAGACATTATCAACTCTGCTTTATTATGGGATTATAGATTTTGTTAATAAATATAAAGAAACTATATTAGAAAAGCTTTTATGTATACATCACAACAATGGCAAGGGAGGGTTTAAACCACCGGCTAATTTTCTCAGTTCTTAATACATCTTAAGATGTACAGAAAGATTTAAGCAATATGAGTACTCTCTGCACACATACTTCCATATTTTTTATCACTTAATAATTAACTTCAGCTGGCATATATACACACATAAATATATACATACATACATACATACATACATACATACATACATACATACATATCTCCTAAATGAAGCAATATAGTATTTACCTTCAAGTAATACTCTTGAGAAATTTTCATATCTTTATTTCAAGGCGGAACCATAATGAAAGATTTGTTAGGATCCTTACCCATCCCAGATGAGGCTAGGGTATGCTCAGCTCGGGGGAAGGAATTCTAATTCAGCTGGTGGTGGGAGGCTGAATTAGAGTCAGGCATTTTCACTTAGAGGAACGAAAGACACAAGGGTAAACAAAGTTGAAAACCATAAGGGAGTTCTGAGGTCCAAGAAACTGAGAAGGAAGACCAGAAGGTCACTAAAATGAGAGGGGCTCAACTTGGGTCTCAGTATTAGGAGAGAAGGCTAAAGGTGCATGGCTGGAGGAACGACAGCCCAGGTGTCTATAAGATAAAATAAGAACATGCAGTAAACCCCAAGCCAAACTCTTTAGCATGGCTGCTAGAGAGGCCAAGTACTCTAAGGTGTCCAGCAAGATAAGAACCAGCCTGGGAATTGGAATCGGGAGCACAAAGAGAGACCTGGATGCTCATACTGCTCAGGTCCAGGGTCCCCTCACCCCCATCCTCTTTTGTTCTACCCCTCTCTGACCTGTTTCCTGCAGTGCAGTCCTGAAAAGACCCAACCCCTGGCTTCCTAACCTTGCTGGGCCTGTTCTCTGAGTTTCCAGCTCCAACTATTCAATAGTAGTGTTTGTTCCTTAGTCTGACAGGCTGAGGTGCTATGTTTTCTTTCTCTTGTCCATATATGGTTTCCTTAGATATATCTCCATCCCCTCTTGAGGAATTTCCTACTCCACATAATAGTTAAGGCAAGCTAAGGTACTATAACCAAGAGACCCCAGGCAGCTCTGCCTCCTGAAGTCATTCAGGGACCCAGGTTCCTTCCACTTTGTAGGATGAGAATTCTTAACCTGGAGCCCATGGATAGAATGCAGAAGGTTCGTGAACTTGGACTGGGGAGGAGGGGAAGGTTCACCATTATTTTAACTAACTTTGTATTAGTTTCCTATTGCTGCTGTAACAAATTACTACAAACTTAGTGGCTTTAAACAACACAAATTTATTCTCTTACAATCTGGAGGTCAGAAATACTAAATCAGTTTCAAGGTGTCAGCAGTCATATTCTTTCTGGTGGTTCTAGGGGAGAGTTTATTCCCCTGCCTTTAACTATATCTGGAGGCTGCCTACATTCCTTGTCTTATGGCCCCTTCCTCATCTTCAAAGCCCACTACATGGCATCCATTATCACATTACCTTCTCCTCTCCTACTGTCCAGTCGCTTTCTGCCTCCCTCTTTTGAGGACACTTGTGATTATATTTAGGGCTCACCTGAATTATCCAGGATTATCTCCCCATCTCAATGTCCTAACTTAATCATGTCTGCTGTGAAGTTCCTTTCACCATGTAAGGTAAAAGTCACATGTTTTAAAGATTAAGACATGAATATCTTTGGGGGGCACTATTCATCCTACCATAAATCTCTAATCAAAACTTAGAATTTCCTTACATTATGAATGTAGACAACAACCCATAGTAGTATTAGCAGTACCTGAGACTTTGTCACCAATAGAAATCACAGATTCATTCCATCTTACATTATAGTTATTGAAGATATTTTTGAATTTATAGAAGTCATTAGACCCATTACTAGATCTCGTTAGTTAATGCATTACTAAAAATGTACATATAGCACTATTACATAGATTAGATAAATGGAAATGGTTTTCTTTTTAATCTTATGTATTTTACTTCATGCATTTAAATTTAAATATGAAAGATTTGTTAGCTTTATCATACTAGCATAAAACTTGGCATGAAACCTCTGTCCTAGAGCATGGGTACCACCTGCATAGTTAAAGCCTTGTTTGGTTCTAGTCTGAAGGAAGTAGGAAGAGAACATGGAACAGGCATATTCAGTGTCTTTAGGCCTAGGCACAGAAGGGACACACATTATTTTTACCCACGTTCTATTTTCAAGGACATTAGCCTGCATCAGAATCCCCTGGAGGGCTCGTTAAAATACAGACTCTGGGCTCCACTTCCAGAGCTTATGATTCACTAGGTCTGGGTTGGGGACTGAGAACTTGCATTTCTAACAAGCCCTCAGATGATGATAATGATGCTTTGAGAATCGTTGCTCTAGAGCATAGTCTCATGACCATGAATAACTGCAAGGGATGCTAGGAAATGTGCAGCCGGGCGGTCAGGTTTAAATCCAGTGTTGCTATAGAGAGGCGCTCAAATGGAAGAACATGAGGAGGTATTCAATGTGTCTGGCAACAACTATTACTATGGAAGAAGGAGAAAATGAATTTTGGTAACCAGCTATTAGTCTTCACCACAATAACCTTCTGGACTCTCCCATGAGGCATGTAGAAATCAAAAGTAGGACCCAGACACAGATGCCCAGGGTGAGTTCATATAAGTAAAGGAAAGGCATCCTCGTCCTGTTCTATGAACTCAGAACAGTTGGGAGTATCCAGGAACATCTCCCTTGAGGCCTATTGGGTACCCATTTATTCCTTGTGCTGTGGTCCCAGGGATGATGTGGAAACACAGCTTTTGATGCAAGACTCAATTATCCTCACTGAGTGCCAGGCTTGTGTAGCTCAAGAGGGAAATCAGAATGCCACACTGCTGTCGTGAATATAGGAAATCTCAGTAATAAACTAGTGATACATAATAATGGTGAAGATGAATGGCCTCAGGCTGCTAATGAGACAGTGTAACATAACCGAGTTGGTAAATGTCATGGTGGGAAGGGTTCTACCATGCCCAAGGGAAGCTCTGACCTGGAACTGTTCTTTACACAAATATAAGGTAACTTTCAATAGGTTCCCTAGTCGAGTCAGAGCTTCTCTGAAATAGTCCATCCATTGCCCAGGCAACACTTTGATTCAACCAGACTGTCTTAAGTCACTGTACTAAGTAGCTTGATACAGTAAACAGGTTTCCAGGAACATCAACCTGTCACAGATTACTGTGGGAGTTGGAAAAAGTTCAAAATCTTTTTAGCCTTTACGTTGCCATCTGTAAAATGGAGACGATATCATCTGTGCTGCACAAGGGGCAGTTTGGTGTATCAGAAAGAACATGGGCTCTGAGGTCAAGTGACCTGGGTTCAAACTGTAGAAACTTAGGAGAATGGCAGAATCTCCTTGAAAAAGAGCCTCAGATTTTTCATCTCGAAATGGGGATAATTATACTAGCCTGACAGCAGATCAGCAGAGGCTTACATCGCACTGGTGAAAACGTCCAATTCGGTCAGTGCCTGATTCATTGTAGACATTCAACTAATTATTGGTGACTTGCCCGTTTCTATGAATGTCTTGCTTGGGGAGAATTTGGGTGTGGCATTGCTGTAACTGAACCTGAATAATAAGAAGTTACTGAAGTCCATGAAATAATAAAAGACGTATTTAGAGCAGCAAGGGATTAGCTATGACAATAATAGTCTGCATATGGGAATTAAGCCCCACATGACCGAAAAAGAGAGAATTTGGGTTAAATTTTAAAAAGACATGCCTACTAAAGAGGAAAGATATTTTTTTCCACACCTAGTGCAAGCTATTTTCCTCAAGGACTTAGACAAGGAGGGTAAAGCCGAAGTTCTCTGAAGTAACATCTGGAGTTCCCCGTGCTCCTTTTCTTAAACCAAGTCTAATAGTTGGGCTTCATCCGAGAAACTTCATAAACTGTAATTGTAATTTCAAGAATCACTATACCAAGAACCCTTGAAACCACTAATGGAGAGAAATTTGGGTCTTTTCGTACATCCTGCTATTTCCTTTCAGATCATTAAAGTTCCTTATAGGAATGGCAAACAGTTGTTTTGATTCTGGTTGCAATGGCCCCGGACCAAAGTACTCCTGTGTATGCAGCCTGGCCAGAAATACTCGGTCATACGAGAAGGAATTTTCCCCCAACAAGCTCTTTAAGCTGCCTATGCTGGACCTGATTAATTCAGGAGAGCAGAGTCCAGGAAAATGCTTTTCATTCCAGTTAAGCTCTTTCTGGCTTTGTCTCTTTTCCTTCCTCAATTCAAGGAGTCTGAAGATGTACTTTCTAAAACATTTTAGTCTCTCATATGACAGAGGAACATTCAGTCCTACAAAAGAAATGCAGAAATGATTCCATCTAGATGGCTTTTGACTCAAAAGATTTTTGGCTTTCAGTGTCTTCAGAAGGTGAGACAATTCTGATTTCTGTGGCATTGGAAAAAAATTGGGACAGATCACCATTAGTGGTGGGAAATTGGAATAACAACAATGACATCAACAATGACCAAGAAATGTGTCTGGGGCAATGCCATTTTCGGTCTGTGTATTTCTCTTAGACTAATCTCCCCCTCAGTCATCCAGTTTGAGTAATAATATATCCTTGGTGCTGAGCAAAGCAGGTTGGTTTCATCTATTCTGCTCTCTGTGTTCCTCTGGTAGGGAGAGCAAGACTATAAAATGATGGTGGGGATAGTAAATTTTTGTTATTTATTGGCAGGACTTTCTATGCCCTTTGCTAAAAGCTCTCATTGGGAGAAGCCGGCAGCAAGGAGGAAAGTATTTCTTTAGCATAGTTGTCATTTTTCAGTGAATGGAATATAGTTAAAAAGGTCATAAATGCTGCCTCTATCTATTCACAGAGTAGTATCACCACAAGTGCCAATATTTCATATTGAAGTTAAAATCAATTAATTATTTAAAATTTCCTATTTTTGAATAAGTGGCTAAAATGATGCTACCTTTCAGGGTTGTACTAATTGTAGTATCTGCAATATTTAAGGGCTCATTTAAAAACTAGCACCCTGAGGATCACAAGTGGCAGCACGTGCTCCCCAAATTATTGAAAGCTGGTTTCATATCTGGCTGTAAAAATACAAATCAGCCTCTTTTACTCTGTGTTGGCTCAGAGAGCAGCTGCTTATGATATAAAAGATATCACGGCTGGCTGGTTTACAGCATCCACTATAAATACAGGGTATTTTATTCATCTGAAGAAAACCATGAATTGGATCAAGACAAGTTAGAAGAAAAAGCAGGAGTTTAGATTTTAGTGAGTGTCACAAAACACATCCCAGGTGAAGGATTTGAGCCCTGGGCTGCTTTTCTGGCAGAAGCCCTTCTCCCTCTCCAAAACTGCCCCCCCACCCCCCGCTACACACACACCTGACATGTGGGATTCCCCAGAGCCACCATCTTCCCTAAAGAATTCATCTTTAGATATAATAGATATTATTATAACTATTATATAATAGATATAATAGGGGCTGGTGAGAAAAGGAGGAACCATTGTTGTCTATAAAAGAATTGAAATCATGGAAATTTGTATACAATCCAATTATTGATAGGCACCTGAGGTGTTATCTAGTACAAGTACCCTTGATGTTGGGAAACACCATGTCAAAATTCCCCAAACAAGGTGAACTGCCAATATCAGTGTCAGAAAAGTCACTGTATTAGAAGGTGAGCCATTTCTTTTCAGGACATTAGACTATTTGTATTTGAGGTTAAACTTTGATTCTTTATAATTTACCTGCATTGACTCTAATCCTGATTTCTCCATCTCCACATATTTAATGAGTTATTCATATACCGCCTCATTCCATAGAGGATTTGGGGCAGCTTACAACAAAGAAAATGCACATGGTATCCAACGAGAAAAAGAAAAGTTGAGAGAATTTAGTAAAGAGAAGATGAGGATTAGAAAATCATACACCCAGCAGCCCAATTCAAACCCCAAAAATCTTTCATCAGTTCTTTTAGAATTGGAGGTGGCCTCCAATGTGACTCCGTATGTCCTAACAATCAGAGGGAAGAGACACAGGAACACAGGCTCCATGAAAGCAGGGATATGTGACCATTTTGTTTCCTGCTGTGTCCCCATGACCTGAACTGGTGCCCGGAGCCCTGCAGGTGCTCAATCAGTATGCATTGAATGAACATTGAGTGAAAGAGGGAAATGCATTCAACTAAGAGATTCAGGGTGTTGGTAAGATCAGAAAGAACAAACTGTTCAGAAGAAGCAATTCCTGGAGGTAAAACTTGAGAAAAAGTTCCCCTGAGTACTCAAATAGAGAACAAAGTGTAATGTAGTCTGTGACATCCTTGACAATTTCCCTACGACAGGTCAAAGAATGAATTTTCTCCACTGTTTTTCATAATGATACTCAGTATAGGTAGAAAGTATAAGACTGAAGAACTTTTCAATAAAAAGGAATTCTACAAGAGGACAAATAATGAAATTCAAGTAAGTCTAAAAATGTTTTAACTCCAAGTTTTTCAGAAGTACCTGGGTATGCCCCCAGGAGCTTGTGTCTCTGTGGGAGACAGAGCTTAAATACAGATTAAACATGGCGCATCACCCTGGGCGCTGAATTTACTGGGAGATAAAGATGGGGGAAGAGAAGGCAATTAAAGAGACTAGTTTATAACTGAAACCCTTGCTACTCAAAGTATGCAAAGCCAGCAACTTTGGCATCACTTGGGGCTTGTTAGAAATTCAGAATCTCAGTCTCTCCTCCAGGTCTACTCAATTGGAACCTGCAAGATCCCCCAGGTGATTCATACACAGAAAAATTTGAAAAGTGCCTTTTTAACCCATTATTGTTATATTCAGAGAGATGTGGATCATTTATGGGGTAAAAATGTAACATTTGCATAACTTGTAAAGATAATATGAGAAATTTCAGAGAAATATCTCACTAGTGAGTGGTAGTTTGGGGCTACACCTCTGGATTGGTGGGGAAGCTGTGAGAGCTCACATTGTTCTGTACTTAAGAGTAAAGATGGGAGGGATTGAGAAGCATTGCTCTGATTTGCTGAAAAATAAAAGTCTAAACTCTTCGACTATTTAAAAACAGCCTAAAATCTTCATCCTCACTCCCTCTGAGTTTTCTCTTTTCGATTGACTGTAACATCTTCCCTGTCTTTAATCATTCTTCATAACAGAGAGTTACTAACAGTGGTGTCTCGACAAACCCACTCTCTGGAAAACAAAAAGTTCTGATTTATAGTTCTCATTGATTACCATGATGCAAATACTCCCACCATGGCCCATTTCAAGCTACCAACGGCTTAACAACTAGCTCACAAAATTCCTGAATATTTAGCAACTTTTAGCAAGTAAGTACCAGCTGGCTCCAGCGTACCATTAGTTCCAGACTCTTTTCCACCCTGGCTGCCTGTCTCAAATCTATTGCAGTTTGTCAGCCTGCCATTATCTGAGTACAATAACCCAGACAGAGCCTGGCAGGTACCAAGTACAATGGAATTAGCCTTCCCATTATACTATAATTAATGTAGTCCAAGATCATATTTAATACTTGGCAGCCATGCAAGCTTTTGGCTCAAGATGAGTTTATAATAAATTAAAGGTTCTAAGAATCCCCCTACCACCGCTATACTAATGTTGGTCCATGTCTCTTTCACATTATTTTTGTATAGTTTAATTTTAAACAAAAGTACATGTGTTTACATGCATCCTTATTGCACTTAATCTCGTTAATTTTAATCCTTCATTCTAGCTTGTGGAGAACCCTCTGATTTTTGAGTATGCCATTGGCCTTGGAATCTATTCATCTCTATTCTGCATCTTCTACACTTTTGCTGAGCTTTACTCTGAAGTGTTTATTACGGTGTTTAGTAAAAGGTAGAATAGGACAGAGTGAAGAAGAAAAACCCTTACAACAGTATTAGAGATCTAGCTCAAAGTTGACATTCAAGACAAGACGTGAATTCATATACCTATTCTATCATCGAGACTACACTCTTTCCTTCCCATCCACAAAAATATCATGATAGACCTGTTAAATAGCTTGCTGAGATCCAGATATACTATGTCTAAGGCATCTTTCCTAGTGGCAACTTTAGTAACATTATCCAAAAAAGGGGAGGGGAGATTGAGTTTGGTTTTAGAAAGATTGCTTAATAATCATCACTTTCCATTTTAATGCTTCCAAATCAACTGTTTAATAATACACTTATAATTTTTCCAAGGACCAATGCCCAGCTCGATTACTTGATACTATGGTGTTTCACTCATAATTGGAAGGTTTCATCAATGCAGAAAACTAGGCAACCTGGGAGGGGTTGGTCCTTGAATTAGACTCAGTCACTGGGATGGATGGACGGACAACTGGGAACAATTTGAGTGATGGGAGAAAGTTATGACCAATACGTAGAACGTGGTGGGTGGAAGATATAATTCCACATGATGCTTTGGCAAAAGCAATTGCTATCATGGAAGTTTCTCAAGAAGCAACAGGGAATATAATCGGCAGGCAAGTAGAGCCAAGAAGAATGTTCTGTACAGTGACCTGAGGAGACTGGGGTATCAGGGTCTTCTGTCCGCAAGTTGCAAGCCAGGGTCCAAGACCAGACTCCAATACCTAAATTAGGGATGGATAATGCAAGGAAGGGTCCAGGGCCCAGAACTGAGGCATAAGGTCAAGGTGTAGATAGTAGCCAAGAGGATATGATGGTGGACTACCAAAGCATTGAACTAGAACCTCTCACTGAAGTCACCTCTTGCCCCAGAACCTGGTGCTGGCTGAACTTTTCAAGTGGATATCAAATGATTCCCAGCCACAGGGAGCGGAAAGATGAGAGGGCAGGAAACTAGACAAATACTGAAATCTTTCATTTGTGAGCAGCATAGTACAAATACCAATTCGAAGAATTAGACTTCCAAAGTCAGACTCCCCAACTCTAATCCTGGCTCTGCCATCCACTAGCAATATCTTGGGCAGATTATGTAACCTCTCTGCATCTCAGTTTCCTCATCTGAAAAATGAAGGTCATATTAGTACGTATCTCATTAGGCTGTTGTAAGGAATCAATGAATCAACATATGTTAAGCACTCAGAACCAGTGCTTGGCACTTAGTAAGTGCTATGTACATGTCTGCTTCTAATATCATTTGCCTTTTCCAGTTGGAAAATCTGGATCTATGCCAATCTTCTAGCATTTTTTCCCTTCTCTATCATTTTCCTGGTAACCAATAGCTGTTCTATTATCTCATTTGCATGTTCTCTCAATGACCCTAGATATAATTTGCCCGGGCTTAGAGATTTCTAACTTATTAAAAGCAGATAAGATAAATGGTGTTGAGAAAACTGGACACATGCAACTGAACCACCTTCTTATACCATATATGAAAATAATCTCAAAATAGATTAAAGACTTAGAAACCATAAAACTCATAGAAGGAAACATAGGCAGTAAACTCTCTGACGTTGTTCTTAATATTTCTTCTGATACATCTCCTCAGGCAAGGGAAACAAAAGAAAAACAAATGAGATTACATCAAACTAAAAAGTTTTTGCAAAGCAAAGAAAACCATTAATAAACTGAAAAGACAACCTACTGAATGAGAGAAGATATCTGCCTAAGATACATCTGATAAGGGGTTAATATCCAAAATTTATAAATAATTCATACAACTCAACACCAAAAACAAAAAACAAACCCAAACAATGCAATTAAAAAATGAGCAGAAGACCTGAATAGGTATTTTTCCAAAGAGGACATACAGATGGCCAATAAACATATGAAATGACGCTCAAGGTCACTAAGCATCACAGAAATGCAAATTAAAACCATAATGAGATATTACCTCACACCTGTCAGAATGGCTGTCATCAATAAATCAAAAAACAAGTGCTGGAGAGGATGTGGAGAAAAGGAAAGGGAATCCTTGTGCGCTGTTGGTGGGATTGCAAATTGGTGCAGCCACTATGGAAAACAGTTTGGAGGTTCCTCAAAAAATTAAAAATAGAACTACCATGTGACCCAGCAATTGCACTTCTAGGTATTTATCTAAAGAAAGCCAAAACACTAATTTGAAAAGATATATGCACCCTTAGGTTCACTGCAGCACTCACTATTCACAATAGCCAAGACATGGAAGCATCTTAAGTGCCCATCAATAGACGATTGGATAGAGAAGACATGGTACATATATACAAGGGACTATTACTCAGTCATAAAAATAAATGAAAACTAACTAGTTGCAATGACATGGATGGACCTAGAGGTTAATATGCTGAGTGAAATAAGTCAAAGATAAATACCATATGATTTCACTTGTATGTGGAATCTAAGGAACAAAATAAATGAACAAACAAAACAAAAACAGACATAGATACAGAGAACAAACTGATAATTGCTAGATGCGAGGGGGGTTGGGGGGCTGGGTGAAAAAAGCAAAGGGATTAAGAAGTGCAGATTGATAGTTACAAAATAGTCACAGGGATGTGAAGTACAGCATAGGGAATATAGTCAATAATATTTAATGGTTATGTATTGTGCCAGGTGGGCACTAGACTAATTGGGGAGATCACTTCGTAAATTATATAAATGTCTAACCGCTATGCTATACACATGAAACTAATATTTAAAAAGGAGATAGGGGCTTTTAAAATATTGTTTACTATCTCTCTACTTCCTTCTTAACCAGGCAAGGGCCCTGTATGAGATCACTGCTGAAGTCTCACATAAGACTCTTGTCTTTGCTCCTTTCATTCCTGTTGTAAGATTGTTTTTCTTGACGAAAACTACAGAGGCAAAATAGACATTTGGGGGAAGTAGTCAATACGACTTCAGGCCCAAAACCCTCTCGAAGCAGCAGAAAGTGGCCTTGAGCAGTAATTAGAAGATCTAGTTTTGAATCGTGTTTTCTGACACAGCAGTTTGAGTGCAGCAAATAACCTCTCTGGTTCCTGAGTCCTTGTCAGAGAGAGGGTCTTGATGAGATATTCTCTGTGCCTGCTCTGTCCACCATGGTAGTCACTGGGGCTGCTGAATGCTTAAAGTGTGGCAAATCCAATTGAGATATGCTGAAAGACTTAATGCCAAAAAGAATATACGATCTTATTAATATTTCTATATTGATCACATGTTGAAATGAAGATATCTTGGACATACTGTGTTAAATTCAATATGTTATTATAATTAGATTCACTTGTTTCTTTTCACTTTTTCTGATGTGGCTACTGACAAACTTTAAATCACTCATGTGGCTGGCATTCTATTGGACAGCGTTGTTCTACGGTCCCTCTCTGTTCCAACCATATATTATTATATAATATTCTGATTGCTTGTCATGCACTGGTGGCATTTTCCAAAGTCTGAGATGACAGTCAATGGACAGCACAATTTCTAGTGGCATCCTTGGCTGGTTTCTTTCCTCTTCCCCAGCCTCGGCTGGTAAGAATGGCCCAGCTCCTGAAGGTGAATTACTAAGCACAGCGTACTAAAACCACCATTGCCTTTTCCATTGCACAGAACTGTCAGCTGCTCATTACTATAACTCTTCCCTGCCTCAACTTTCAAAAGAATGCACTGAAGGCTTTTAACAACTTAAATCCCCAATGAGGAATTATTCCAATTACTTAAAAAAATATCTTACAGCTTATATCCTGACTTTCATTCTGGACCACCTACACGAGGATGGAAAATTTGAACTTTGAGTTCAAGAGCTTATAACTAGTAGAATGGTTCTAAAAACCGGTAGAGACAACTTATTTTTAGTGACACCTGAGGAACATCTTAGTTCCACTTCAAGATAATATTACTGGGCCAAGGTCAATTTATAACCAAAAGGAGTGATTAGACTACTTTGCAAAGAAATTCCTGCCAAAATCAGTGAGGAAATTAGTGGGAGAGATAAGTAGCATTAAATTAATTAAATAACAAGAGTGAAAATGAAAAGGAGAAGGACAAGAGTAAGTAAATGAGCAAGAGAAAGAAACTAAATTTTAAAAAGCATTAAAAGTAAAAAATTTCAAATTAGACTAAAAAATACTCAAAAAAATTCAGACTAGCATAAACTTTGTTAAAAACAAGACAACAGACTCAAAATAGGGTCATTTATGCTAAGTCCCACATCACCAAACAGACTTAAGTTAATGACAGTTTCAGCTCTCCCAAAAGTGGAATCTTAACCCAGTCCATCAGGAAGTGCATGATCAGCACTAGTGGGGTCATGTGCCTGATAAATCACTGCCATTCCCTAAAGGAAAGTGACCTTGCCACAACCAATCTGCTTTTTGCCTAGTATAACTTACTCTTCCCTCTCCCTTCTGCCAATAAAAGTCTTTCATTTTGTACAGCTCCTTGAAGCTCCTTTCGACTTGCTAGATGGGATGCTGCCTGATTCACGAATTGTTGAATAAAACCAATAAGATCTTTAAAGTTTAGTCAGATGAATTTTGTTTTTTAACAATCTGAATTCTCAGAGGGCTAATCCAATGCCTATAATTTATAGTCCCAAAGAAATAATATGTTAAAATGAGAAATCCCATATTTAACTTACATGCCTAATGTCACAGGACTTTGGGTTTATTATCAACATTATGGATACACAATCAAAACGCTTTACTTCGACACTTAAGAAAATAAATGCTTTTTCCTTAATTTATTTTAAGTCCATTGCCAAAATTTGTTAGACCCTCAACCATAGTATATAAAGTAGAACTATATTACAAAGAAATTACATTTCCAAGAAGAGAGGGGAAAAAAGGACATACATATGAGCACGCGCGCATGCGCGCGCGCGCGCGCGCACACACACACACACACACACACACACACACACTCTCTCTCTCTCTCTTAAAAAAAAACCTAGGCATTAAAAACGTTCTACAATGAACCTATAAGTTTCTATTAAGTCACCATCTTCTTGACAACCAAAATTTATGAATCTAAATGTGTAACAGACATTACATACTATTTTGGAATATTTTTACCCCTGTAGCTATGAATAATGAGTGTGCGGGGAGAAATAATGCCATGGCAGCTAGTAATATATGGGTTTTGGTCATAAAACAAAATAGCAAAACAATTTCTTGGTTTCCCCAAATAGAAGGCATTTTGTTTTTGCTTCTGGGTTGGGGGTGAAAGTTAAAATAGGGAAAGGAATAGAAATAGAAAGCAAGGATCCCGAAGACAGACTTTTCGACTTGAAAATGTTGCCCTGAGGAGTTTAAGGTCCCACACATAAAATAAAATGGTTACACTCTTTTAATTGACATAGACTTGGCTAAAGTTGTCCTGCTTTCTGGGATTCAGATTCAACAAAGCCTTCCTAAGGAGCTGCGATCCTCTGAATGTTAGCCACATAAAATGTCAACCAGACCCTCCAACTCACAGAGTTCAATGTATGGAGGTACCATTTGCTAGAGGTCAGACCAGAGCACATGCATCAGATCAGCAGGTGCCCCAGGTAAAAAGCAGTCTGGGTCCTGTTTATCCTTGAGAACTGTTTGCCTTGCATTATCTGCATGGGTAGCTATCTTTGTCATAAAACCGGTTTTGTTTGCTTTGTAGAATCACTTCATCACCAACAACAAATATTACAAAGCATTTTATGTGGGTAGGATATTATCCTAAAAACTGAGGCTATAAAGAGAAAGGAGACACAGTCTCAACATTCAAGAAGCTTACATTGTAGTTGGGGAGAGAATCTATCAAGGGCCAAAAATATATAAATAGTAATATAAGTGTGGTGGGAGGCCAGACTTGTGTCTCAGTGGGATTCAGATGTGCATGGGCTTGACAAGCTGACCAGCTGGGTGAGCTCACAGGAAGCTTATTTGCATGAGTATTGAACAGCTACTTTAAAAATATCCCTCCCTAACAGGATGAAAAACACTAGGAATAACATGCTTTACCAGTAACAAATCATAAGAGAATAGTGTTCTGAGTAAGACCCAACAGCTATACTGTCTCTAACCCAGTGCTAATGAAACATTACTTGGATTCTAGGAAGAAAGAAAGCTATAAGTAAATATTTACTTTCACTAAAACTCTGTAAAATATTAGAAAAAGAACATGCTTTGAGATGCTTCTAACAGAGTATAACAAATGGGGACTGTGGTAATCATTACTGCTATTTTCCAAATCGTTCTCTCTCTCTGTTTTCTGAGCATATAAATTAGAATACACTTCTTGGCCCCTTTGTGTATTTGGGTGAACCTGGTGACTAGTTCTGGCATGTGGATGGACATATGAAAGTGGGTGCAAAGTGTGAAGATTCATGTTTCTCATGTTAACACTCTCCAAAAAGTATCCATCACGGATAAGACACTGAACAACCAAATAGACAAAATGAACTGGCCAATTGATGTCATCCAGCCTTTGTCATCGGCCACTATGGAACTGGCATGATAAAAACAATAGAGTAATCCTGGTGGCAGAGATGGAGGTCACACATGGGCTCAACAGGGATCTATCACTGCCACCTCAGGGGGCTCAACCTGTTGGCACCATAGACCAACAGTGAGCCTTCAATATGGTACTTTTCCTTGAGGAAACTGATGGGCCACTTGGTATCAGTTGACTTCATTTGGGTCCCTTCTACCCTAAAAAAAAAACCAGCTGTTCATTCTCACAGGAATACATACTTACTCCAGATATAGGTCTGCCTTGTCTGCTTGCAGGTCCTCAGCTGGCTCCACTATACAGGGGCTTAAAAAATATCTGATCCACAAGGACACAATCTCACATGACGTAGCATCTGCCCAGGATGCTTTGTTTCCTGGTCAGATGAGATGGAGGTGGGGGCAGCCATGACTCCATGGGATCCACTGGTTGTACTACATACTGTACCATTCACCATGCAACTGGGATTGCCTGCTGAAGGTACAACTGAAGTGACAACTCAGAGGTAAGATTCTGTGAGGACAGAATGCCATCCTCCAGGATTCAGTATAATACTGAATCAGAGACCTCTGTATGGCACTGTGTCCCCCCCCCATCCCATGAAGAGTACATGGATCTGGGAACCAAGAAGTGGAAGTAGGAGTGATCTCACTTCCTATTATTCCCAGTGACCCACTGGGGGACTTTATGCTTCCTACTTCAACTTTGGGCTCTGCTCAATTAGGATGAGTAAAAGGGGACACATTCTTGCCATCCAAGTTCCTCTTCAGAGGATATAGCAAGCCATAGCTGCCACCTGGATACTTTGTACTCCCTGTGTCTTGGGTTCAACAGGCAAACCACCTTACAGGGGTAATTGACCCTGAACAGCAGGAGGAGGTAGGGCTGCTTCTATACAGCAGGGCAGGCTGGACATTCATGGAACTCAGGTGATTCACTTGCCTGCCTATGACTATGAATGGCATGTGCATCAACCTCAGTCTGAGAAGGGGATAGTTACTGGGGCTTCAACTCCTCAAGAATGAGGGTTTGGGCTATACCACCAGGCAAGCCACTGAGACCAGCAAAGGTGAAAGGGATTTAAAAAGGATTGTGGAACAGGAAGATAACACGCACCATTTGCAGCCCTAAGCCCAACTGCCGTGACAGGGGCTGTAGCTCATCACATTAATCCTGCTCTTCTAAGTTTCCCTTCAGGAAGAAAGATCCATTGGTACCTTGACTAACTGCTCCCTGAACCTGTATGGAGAAATGAATTTGTGTGCCAACCATGGAGGGACAATCCTTGACTACTCAGAACCATTTTCCTGTCCCTCCTCTCCCAAGTCCCGTCAATGACAATTAGAGAGATTTGACCTGACCCGAGATCCTAATGGTCAAGCACATCGAGAACCTGTCTTCCACACATCTCCACTCTCGCCCACTAATTGGCTTTGCCTCAGTCTCTTTAATATCATCCCAGGCAGCGCATCGCTCTTTTGCCTTCTACTTTAGCTCTTTTATCTTTCTTTTCAAATTATTCTTTTCAGCACTGACAATTTGTGCATATTTTATCCTAAATTATTCTGATTGTGGAAAACATATATGGAGGTAAAGCTGCCTATATAGCATTTAGAGTCAAGAGAGCTAACTATTTAGCAGGCATCAGTGTTGGATTCATATAGAATGGCGGGACATCAAGGAGTATTATACACTCTCCTGATCACATATTTTTAAATCGTAAACATACATATCCTTTCTCTCACTATTCACAGGTCCACAGTATCATAGCTAGGATCCACCTTTACTCCAGTTTATCCTTAGATTTCAACATAACAGCCACCCAGAGGCACTTGCAATAACCATGTGGCTGCTGCCTAGTGTAGTTCATCTTGTGCATATGGCAGTGATGTGTGGGCCTGGAGCCCAGGTTTTCCAAGCCCACCCACTCCATGACCATTAATGACATTTGATGCCTGCCACCAGACAGAAATTGCATGTTTTTATTGGAGTGGGGGATTTTTATTTGCAGCACTGTCTGTAGAAGTGAAGCATTTTCTCATGGTATTGTTCCATCTCTATATCTGAGTACTAAGGTAATTCTCCCTGGTGCAGAGCGATTGCCCCTAATTGCCTACTGAGGACTAGAGAAAAGACACTGGCTGTTCAAATTCCGTGCCACTCACCTGCATGTGGGTGAGGAGAAGTTTCATGGCTTCGGAGTTATAGATGGGTGAGTGCTCCACAGGGAGTCCCATTGCAGGAGATGATGCTGGAGTCTGAAAACAGGAAAAAGACAAAATGATAACAAAATGTGGAGAGAGGTTCAAAATGGGGGCAGTCCTCAACGATAACAGAACACACATACTTTTTCAAGTATACAAGGAACATCTGCCTAAAGTTGCCATATACTGGATCTTCAACTCTCAACAAATTTCAAAGAATGGAAATTATTCAGAGTATGTTCTCTGATCACAGTGATTTTAAAGTAGAAATTAAAAACAAAAAGAGTACTAGAAAATTCACAACTGATTGAAATTAAGCAATAACACCTCTAAATAATCCATGAGTCAAAGAAATTACAATGGAAATTAGAAAATATTTTGAACTAATGAAAGGAAAGATACTTCATATCCAAAACTTATGGGTGCAGCTAGAGCGGTACATGTAGGGAAAATTATAACTTCAAATGCATATATTAGAAAAGACAGGCTGAAAATCAATGATCTATGTTCCATTTCAAAAAGTTAAAGAACAAATCAAATCCAGAGAAAGTAGAAGGAAGAAAAGAATAAAGATGAGAACAGAAATCAGAGTATAGAAAATAATAGAGAAGAATCAATGAAGCCAAAAGTTGGTTCTGTGAAAAAACAAAGAATTGTTAAAATGGAGGATGTTGGGCACCTTTCTGAGTCCGGGGACCAGAGAGAAACATTAAAGTTTGAATAATGCTAAGGTCACAAAAGAAAATTTAATGGATACTGAATAGGGCCTAGCCTAGTCTATCAGTGTGTGTTAGTTGCTAAGTGTGTGGTCAGTCAGGAGGTGGTCCATGGGTGGTTAGCTAAGCTCCAAGTGCTAAGGTGTGAATAGGAGATCAGCAGCCAGCAGGGAATCAGCTCCTGAGCTGAACAACCATCTCACCATGGGAGCAGAATCTGCAAGGGCGTTTGAAGGAGACTCCTCCCTCATCTATGCTTGGGAAATGTTTTACACCCAGCATTGGAGGAAAATGGTCTTATTGATTTCATGATAGTACGTACTAATCATGTTTGTGTTTGTATGTGGAATGAGTAGAACTAATACACTTTCACGTCCCTCATCAGGACCCAAACACTGGAGTAAAAAATTCACAGCATTAGTATCATTGTGTATACCTTCCAGCCAGGGGCTGTCCTAATATTAAACAAGATCATGAGATAGTCATCCTCAGACTACAGACTCATAATGTGATCATATCCTGGAGTTTCAAACAGACACAACAGGAAACAAAAGACTTTAGGGGGTCATAATCTAAATCAAAGAGCAGGGCTTAAAAAAGATAATTCATCCTTCTGTGTTCACATCTCTGTATTAGTCAGGATGCATTGGGCTGCAAGTAACAAAACGTGGGACTTAAGTTGATTTGAACAAAGAGAAAATATATTAGCCCAGTTATGAGGTGTATAGAAGGCAGACTCCAGGCATATTATGTTTCATCTCCAGCTCTATTTGGTTCTGTCCCCCTCTGTGGGATGGCCATAGCAACTCCAGCTGTAGCAGGCAGATATAATGAAGTTCAAACCAAGAGGGGCATTTTCTCTCCATGTCTACTTTCTAGGTTCCTTGGGAAATTCACAAGTGATTTTCTCCTTATGTCTCATTGGCCCAAATTGGGACATACACACTTTATTAAATTAATTAATGATATGGGATTTCCATGATTAGTTCAAATCAATTTTTAAAAGATACTTTATTGAAGTATAATATAGTTCAAGATATTTCTACAGCTTAATGTAATGTATTTTTACCAACTGGATCCACTTCTATATAACCAGCAGTAGATAAGGGTTATAATCTTTCCTACGTGTTCCAGGGAATTCTTTGGCAGTGTGGTGAAGCCTAGAGACCACTTCTAAGACTGTTTTTAAATGTATAAAGTAAAATATGTGGGATTGCAAAGAAATCCAGTTAATGGAAAATGACGTTACTAGAATTTTAATGCATTTGTTCAGTTTAATTAAGATTAATTTGGTCATTCAATAAATTTTTGACATAGTAGTATGTGTGCTTATTTATTAACACATAAATAACAAAATCTGGTGACAGGTATAATTACTACAACAATTCCAAATTGCTGATGAGTACAAAGTGTTTTACTGGTTGCAAAATCACAAATCCTGCTAACATACTACTACAGTTTGTAGTCTACCTTTTGATGCAAGGAAAACTATGTTTCAGGCTAGTGAAAATAAAGAGGTATTTTTTTACATGCACAGTCATAGATCCTTTAATTTCTATTCATGAACCAGTTAAGGATCTATAAGTCCAAGGTTAAGAAAACCTGGAACTGTAGACTCATTGGTTGAAGTGGTCTGGATGTTAGGGGTGTTGAACACCATTATCCAACACAGTAGATAAAAGAAATTGAAGCTTTGGGCCCTGCAGCTTAATGCATTCATATAGTCATTCATTCATTCATTCCAGTTTTATTTATCACATACCCACTATAGGTTAGCCACCATGTCTTATACAGACAAATAGAGGTGAATTAAGTGATACACTCTCTCCTCTCATGGAGTTTTTAGCCCAGTGGAGGGGAGAGACAGCAAAGATGTAAAGAGTGTGATCTAAAGATTCAGAGAGAAGGCAAGCTGACCATTTTTCGCTGGAATTCAGAGGGCTGGTTCAAACCAAAGTATGAGCAAGTTGCTAGCTGAGTTCATTACAGATAATTGCCAAGAATTTCTCCTGAGCAAAGCAGACTTTCCAGCGGGGCCACTTTGGCCCTCTGGAGTACTCTTGTTTATCTTCAGTAAAGTCTGGTCTTCAGTATGGTGGCTGGTCCCATTTAATTTGATACTGTTCAATAGAGACCCCTTTGACTCTCCTTGCCATGTCGGTGTTCTCCACCAAAGTTTTCTGCTAAAACCAGGAGTTCATCTTTCAGCGATTTGCCTTAATCTGCTGTCTCTAAAATACATTTTGTTTCTAACCTGCAATTGACACTATCAATAAAGGCATTTCAGGAAATACCTTGACATACTGAGAAAAATAGAGCTTTCTTTCTTCTTTTCCTTGTTCATTATAAAATATGTATTGAGCACCTGCTGAACAATAAGCAGGATGCTGGGATAAGGGGACACAGAGATTAACAAGACATGGCGCTGCCCTCAAGCAAACAACACTCTAACAGAGGGAGACAAGCATGTAAACCAGTAAATACCAGCTGGTATCCCAGCTGCTGGGGAAAGTCTGTGTGTGTTGCAATGGAGTTACAAAGGCTGGAGGGGACAATTTTAGCAGGTCTGAGGGCGGGGGCAGGCAGAAAGGGCTTCAGAAGAAGTCAATTCTTAGGCTTCATCTTGAAAGAGAGGTAAGTAGAATGTCGCTAGGTGGTCAAGGAAGAAGGGACTTTTTCAGCATTTGTCAGCCAACATGGCCTTCTCTACCCAGAGCAGCCACAATTCCTAACCAAAGCCCAAGTGAACTGGCTCTAAAATTAGGAGCGACCATCATTCACCCTTGCTTTCCTTGCTTTTCTTCAGTGGTGTTTGGAAACATGTGAGCCAAAAAGACACTCAGAGAGAGAAGAGAAATGAAATGAGGGCCAGGCAAGCAGGCAAGAATCAGAAACAGCTTGATTAGAACAAGGAAGGGAAATTAAGTTAGTAGTATTTTCGTGTTATTTAAGGGAGCAAATTTTTTTTAGGTCCTCAAGTCATTACAGGTGAATAAAGTTTTACATCTCCTTACACTGGGTGATGTGGTTCTGAATTTTGGCTGCAAAGGATAATTACCTGAAGAGGTTTTTAAATTACCGATTTTCAGGATATACCCCAAACAATTAAACCAGTATCTTCAGGGGTAGGATACATGCATCTGTATTTTTTAAATCTCCCCAAGATACAGCCTAAGTTGGGAATTAGTGCCCTATGACCAGGGGTTCAACAAGCTTTGTCTGTAAATCAGCAGAGAATTAATATTTGGGGCTGTGCAGGCCATACAGTCTGTTGTAACCACTCATCCCTGCCACTGTAGCATGAAAGCAGCCACAGACAATAGATAAATGAATGGTGTTGCTGTGCACCAAAAAAAACTTGATTTATGGACACTGAAATTTGAATTTCATGTAGTTTTTAGGTGTCACAAAATATTTGTCTTCTGATTTTTTTCAACCATTAAACAATGTAAAAACCATTCTTAGCTTGCTGGCCTTAGAAAAGCAGGAGGCGGGCAGATTTGGCCACCAGCTCTGGCAAAATGGAAAGCTTCCATCGCCTCCTTGGTGAAATGTCAACTTGAAAATAAAGCACATTCCCAGCATTTCTATCTTCATCCCAAATTTTCTCTCTAAAAAAATCAAGTTTAATAGTAAACATCCCTAAAATTATGTCTCATTGTTCTTTAAAAATACACAGGTAAGGCAGACGATATATACAAAAACAAGTTTCGAAAATATGGATCTATAACCTTATGCAATATGCATTTTGAAATTGCCAATGTTGTAACCTGCTTCGCAATTTCATCAAACTGGCAGAAACAATTGGATGGGGTTGGAAAGTGATGACTTGCCAAATGTCACTTGAGGCAGCAGGGGCTGGAAACAGTCTTGCTGACGAGGCTCCAGCTTGGTGAATGCACACACAGCTATAACCAACCTGTTCTCAACCAAGTAATTACCTTCTCCTGGGGAGAGAGAGTGCTATGAAAAAATCGCAAAAAGACAGCACACTGTGAGGAGAGAGAATGAATAAGACAGAGAAAGAAGAGAGGGCTGCAGAGGAAATAAATTCCTGCAAGATAAAAGAGAAGGTGATGTGGAAAGAATCACTACAATTCCATCTGGGAAAATCGTCCAGGACATGGAAAAGGAAACTAAAGGCCTGGCAGGTGAACAAGCCTGGCTTTTAATGGCTTAATAATAGGGACGTTTGGTAACCAATGAGGTTAATGCACTAGTGACATAAACCAGCAGTGGGTCTTGGAGGAGACTTGCAGCACATACTAATTGAAGGACATTTAATACAGGGTAATGGCAGAAAGATAGGGCTGTGGCTGAATCCACTTCCCTTCATTCACAAAGGATGAGCTGGCAGAATTTCATAGCTTGGCACTGTCATTTGAGAGGAGCAGCAGTACTGATTTGAAGAAATCTTATTTTTAATGTGGGAACCAGCCGAGGGAAGGAAGCAAGGGAGGAAGGAAGGAAATGATGAGAGGAAGGAAGGAAATGATGAGGGGAAGGAAGGAATGAGAGAGGGAGGGAAGTTAACAGATGAAATAAATGAGAGACCCTGTGCTTGTGATATCAAGGTTGGAGAGCTACTACCTGCCATTCATTACAAAATATCCTCTTAATGAAGTTGATCACTAGGTTAGTTTCTCAAACTTTGATGTGCAAACAAATCACCTCGGGAGTTCTTTGAAGGGCAGGTTTTGATTCAGTGGGGCTGGGGTGGGGCCCAAGATCCTGTATTTAGCAAACTTCCTATTGTGATGCTTCCAGTCCAAGGACCGCCCTTAGAGTAGCAAAGCTCTAGGCCTACACTGTTCCAATACAGTAGCCAGTAGCCATATGTAGCTGCTGAGCACTTGAAGTGTGGCTGATCTGAGTTAAGATGTGTTATAGATTCTGAAGACAGTAAAAAAAGAATCTAAAATGTGTCATCAATAATTCTTATACTGATCACATCTTGAAATGATACTGATCTGGATATATTGGATTAAATACAATATATTATTACACTTAATTTCACCTGTTCCTTTCTCACTTTTTTAAAATGTGGCTTCTAGAAAATTTTAAATTAAACATGTGGCTCACGTTATATTTCTATTGGACCAGCACAGCTTTCTAAGCTCTCTCTCCTCACTGTCTCCTCTGATGTAAGTTATAAAAGCTGTTCTGGCCAGTTTGCACCATTAACCAGCAATAATGGGAAGCACAGCCTCTCTCCTTTTCCCCTTTCCTTCTCTCATCCCTGTCTCCTCACAGATCTGGCTCTCCCAGTTTTCACCATGAAAATAAGGAAATCTTAGACACTGTAAGAAAAGGTGCCTATGAGTTCATTGTCCCACACTAACTCATTCTTCTCAAGCATTTCTTTTAGCAAAGCCCCTGGCTCATTCATTGAATCAACAAAAAGAAGACAGAGATGCTATATGCTATGCTCAAATTCATAGTCTAAGAGAGCGAAAACATAAAGACCTATACCATAGTATTCTGGGTGCTGTAATAGAAGTGTATGCAAGAAGCACAATAGAGACATGATCTAAGCCAGTTCCCTTGGCCAGAACTTTTTCACCTTCTGGATATTAGCTATGTGACCTTAACCAAGTGACTTAACCAATCTATGCCTAAGCTTCGGCATCCGTATAATGGGAATAGTAGTAGTGACCTGCCTTAGAGTGTTGGTATGAAAGTTAAATGAGTTCATATTTATAAAGTACTTAGGTCGGCGCTAACACACAGTAAGCTCTGTATACATGTTAGCTGAATAAATAGACTTGATTGGCCACTGTCAATCTGCTGATGAATGTTTTTAGGCATAAATGTCTAAATATAATTATGATCCCATTCCATCCCAATGACCTTCTGAAATTCAGTGCTAAGATGCTGCAAATGACCCAAATGGATAGGTAGCTTGTAGTTGATTCATACAATTGGATACTATACAAGAGTGAAAAAAGACATAAGTTACTGCTACTCACAACACCATGGATGAGTCTCGCAGATTGAATGTTGAGAAAAAGAAGCCAGACACAAAAAAGTACATGCTGTGTGATTCCATTTATATAAAGTTCAAAAATATGCAAAATGAATCTATGGTGAAAGATTATCTTTACTTTTGGGGTGTTGGTAATGACTGGGTGATGTGAAGTAGGCCTCTCTGTGCTGGTAATGCACACCTTAACCTGGGTGGTGGATACATGATGTATTCACTTTGTTAAAATTCATTGAGCTGTATACCTGAAATTTTTACTCTTTATATTAGGTATAATATTCTACAAAAGAAAGAGAGGTTTCAGAATAGTTCTTTCTAAGGAATTTCATCTAGAAAATCTAGCCATGAACTTCTGAGTACAAAGATGTCAAAACCTACTTAACAGTGAGAGGTCAGTCTGAACACTGTGACTCACTATGTGACTCACTTTGCTTCTGCTCCAATTCTTTTGATCTCCGATCCAGAATTAAGCTCTTCCTAGAGTAGGAGAGATGGGTGAGTGGAGTGAGAAGATTAGAGGAAAGTTAGAATGGAGCAGAGATCCTGACGAGACCTAGGAGCCCCCAGAAGTGTGTGAAGATCAGTCTACATAGCTCAGAGAGTAAGCATCTAGAGAGAAATACTGGCCAAATGTTCCACTTCAGACCTTCTTGTGAAACTGAGCTTTCTTCTTCCCTAATATTTTCCTAAACACTCTCATATCTCAGAGCTCTACCTGCAGGATTTCTTTAGTACCCTATGGGACTAGAAGGTTTTGAAAATTCCTTTCTCAACACATTTTTAAGAAGCACTAGGAGTGTTACAAGAGGATGGGGCTGGCTACATCACATGGTGCCTTGTATTTAATAGTCAAATGGATAGACTTTAAACAGAAGACCTCAGAGAGTATCCAAAGGGCATAACAGAAGGACCCAGAACTGAAAGCAGTCTTGCTCACAGCTGTGGGGACATCATCTAAGGTCTAAGAAGCATATGCGCAGAGAAAGGAGTGTTCATGATTATTTTTACTCTGTCCCATAACCGACTTCTTAATTTTAACAATTATATTTTCTTAATATTCACACACCACTAATAACACGAAGAAAGATTATTTTCTAAATTTCATGACAATTCAATGCAGCAATAACTTTTTATTATTTTAAGTATCCCCCGGGTTTGTGAATAACATGGCAGGGATGAAAGAATCTAAGATGAAAAGGTGAGAAAACCAGATTGTCATTTCAGCCCAGCCACTCACTGCCTAGGTATGGTGAGACTTTACCTGTTTGGGCCACAGTTACTTTGATTATAAAATGAGGAGGAGGAAAAACAGAGGGCTCTGGACATTATGACATTTGAGGTTTCCCTCAGGTCTATCCTTTTGTTCTAAGATGCCTACATTCCCTTACCCTCATCACTTCTTAATGCCAGCACCCACATTTCCTTGTCTGAGGGCTCTCTCTAGCCACTAAAGCCAGATTTATCTGCCTGTGTGTTTGGACAGAAATGTCAGGAAAGTAACACCATTTGGAAGTAGCCGTTCTCCAATAATACCATGGAGTGAGTGTATAAATACCCCAGCTCTCTCAGCCTCAGGTAGAAGAACCCTGAAGCTTGCATTTTACACTATCTCCCCAGAATTTCCCAGCGAGATCAAGCTCCACTCAACCAACATGCTAATTTACTGGATAACGCCCCCTTTGCCCACTGCCTCCTCTTCCCTGTCTCACTTCTCCCCACTAGTGTTTCCTTTATCACCCAAGGAAACTATTTGTACCAGAATCCTTGTCTCAACGTCTTCTTCTGTGTGCACTCAGACTAAGACAAAACTCCACAAACCAAACACTGTGGTGATAGGTTTCTTGAAAACTGCAGAAAACTGCTTCCCTCCCCAGACCTGAATTTTAAGGAGTTTAGTAGATAATGTAAACAGGAGAAGGATCATTGCCACCCAGACACAAAGCTGATGGCAAGACCACTTAACCAACTGCTCTTCTCTTCCTATCAGAATGGTACTTCCTTTAGGCATTCTAACTGCTAAAACGCATGAGAATTAGTAGAAGCTTGGAAAATTCGCACCATCTGGCTAAATCTAGCCTGGTGTCTGGGAGACACACTAAATTTGATGTACATTCCATTAAGGAAGATAATAAAAAGGCCATTTTTCAAAGACTCAAATTAAGCCATTGGTTAAGAGCTCATCCCTCCAATTTGATGGAAGAGACTTTCAAATTTTCTGTTCCAAATGGTTTTCACTATCAGCTATATTCTACACCTTCTTCTGAAGGAATCAGTGAAAGGCAATTTTTAAGAGAACAGTAGTAATTGTCTACCATTGTTCTGGAAAATGCTTTCCCTTCACTTCTGTTCCTCTCTTCCTCTCTCAACGTGGAAGTGTTGTTATCCAGGGACTGCGTAACAGACACGGTTGAGCGATAGCCAATGTTCATTCTCGCCCATTCTTCCTTCTCCGTCACAGCCATAGAGGCTGGAAAAGTCAGAGACACACATATCCAGTTTCCCTTATGCAAAGGTGGCCATTTTACCTAATTTTGACCAGAGACTAATGAAAAAAGTCTGCTGGGAGGCTTTGCAAAAGGAGAGAACTAGGCGAGGAGATCTCCTTTACTGTCCACCCCTTGCTATGCAGATGTGGTGGTTGGAGGCACAGTAGCCATGAGGAGAAACCGCCAGAACACTGAAAATGGGCAAGAGGAAGAGTGGAAAGAGCCTGGGTCATTGGGATACCACTCTGAGACCACCTCTTTGTTAAACAAATACCACTCTGAGACCACCTCTTTGTTAAACAAATAATAAACATCCCTCTGGTTTAAGCCACTGTTCTCAAGATTTTTTTTTTTTGCTGCCAAAAATATTCCTGACCTATATAGTACATTTTTAATATTTTTAATTGTAAATTTTTAATTTACGTATAACATACATACAGAAATATACACGAATCATAAGTATACAACTTTTAGAATTTTCACAGAATGTTTTTCATTTTCGAATCTCCACTACCCAAATATTTGAGAAACAAGCATGGTGGTTAAGGGCACAGACTCTGGAGCCAGACTGATGAGTCTAAAACCCAGATCCACCACTTATCAACTCAATGACCTTGGGCAAATTATTCAACCTTTTTGTGCCCCGGTTTTCTCACTTGTAATATGGGAATGACAATACTATCTATGTCATAGGGGTTTTGTAAGGATTAAATACATTAATTTTTAAAATTTACATGTCTGGCACACAGTATGTGTTAATAAGTATTTGTTAGATATAAATAATGTTAACCAGGGTACAACTCAGGAAGAAGGTAGAACGGGAAAGATCTGGGAGTGAGTAGGTGTTTGAGGGTTGTCCCTGACCTCTGGCCTGAGATGATCTTAGAAGCTAAAATACCTAATGAGCTAGTAAACGCTAAAACCATTTTACAGCCTAGAGCTGTATAACGGAGCTAGAACTTGGGTTAGGCTTGCAAACCTCCTGTCTGACAATTCTCAACTGGAATCTGGAAATCTACCACCCCCGATGCAATATACAAAGTGAGTATAAATAGGCACGTGTGTGTTTTTCTGAGGAGAAGATCCAGTTTTCATCAGACTCAGAGGAATCTGTGATCAACAAAAGGTGAAAACTACTTACTAGTTCACCTCTCCGACATCATAGCTGTGGCCCAAGAGACCATCTGATACTTGAACTGAATTTACATCTCCCTAGAAGAAAAATTTGGTCCAAGTGTTAT
>NW_011888862.1:6501214-6513615 GCF_000151845.1 Pteropus vampyrus
AATACCTAATGAGCTAGTAAACGCTAAAACCATTTTACAGCCTAGAGCTGTATAACGGAGCTAGAACTTGGGTTAGGCTTGCAAACCTCCTGTCTGACAATTCTCAACTGGAATCTGGAAATCTACCACCCCCGATGCAATATACAAAGTGAGTATAAATAGGCACGTGTGTGTTTTTCTGAGGAGAAGATCCAGTTTTCATCAGACTCAGAGGAATCTGTGATCAACAAAAGGTGAAAACTACTTACTAGTTCACCTCTCCGACATCATAGCTGTGGCCCAAGAGACCATCTGATACTTGAACTGAATTTACATCTCCCTAGAAGAAAAATTTGGTCCAAGTGTTATTCTAGTTCAAAATCCTAGAATATTCCAATGAAAGGGACTTAGTAGCTCTTTAAATGGAAACCTGCTGCTTTTACAGGTGAGAAATCCAAGCTCTATCAAGGCCGCTGTTACTTCCTCAGCATCCCAGAGAGAAAGAGCTGTGGCTGACCAGTTGTCCTGACCTAGCATCGAGTTTTCTCTCACAGTAATACTTTGGTGGCAAAAAATCCCACGTGCCCACTTCATGAGCTGGCCCTGGTCACAGTTGTTAAATATGCCCATTTAGTGTGGTTGTTAAGGGCATTCAGGACCAAGGGGCTTCAAATATTCTATTCCCTTCATTGCTATAAGTTTAGAGTGATTATAATTAGCCACACATCTCATGTGTATCATAGGGTAAAAATGGGAAAATACAGCTAAGACTTTTCTACCAATGCAATTTATTATCTTCATGGGAAGCTGTTTCACCATTTTCTTTTTGCCTCTTTCTCTCCTTTGATAAATCTTTAAGAACTCCTTTGTGAGAGCCATGTGTGTCCTCAATTATGAGTATAAGCAGCACAGAAATAGCAAATGCAAATATATGAACTGGTAGTTATATGTAATATTGTATAAACTAAACAGTTTCTCAATACTGGTTGCTTTTTCCAGGGTGGGGGTGGTTGGGGCGGTGAGTGACACTGATGCTAAACACAAATTAATATATTTACCCATGAGGATTAGACTGGGTATGGTATGAGGTTCTGATTAGACAAGGTATTTTGTTTTCATGTAACTTTCACACAAACTCGAAGGTCCTGGCTCACAGCTGTAAGACTTGCCTGCTGCTGGAATGACTTTCTCATTTCTACTGGATTACTGATTAATGTCATACCTGTTAGTAGATCTGGACCACTTTATTTCTGTGGGAAGGAAGTGGGAACAAGAAGAAAAGGAAAATGGGCTTGTACAGCTGGGGCCACATTAGCCTGGCTGCAATTTAAGATTCAAAGGTCACTCACCCAGCAATGATTGAGAATCACATTTTTATTTCCGGAGGAAGAGGGTTTTAACTGTGGTTTCTGAGTGTACGACATAAATAAAAATAACAGATGTAATTATATTCTTCATTCAGTATTTATTTTTACTTTTTGGTTGTATCATTTTTCTCCCTAAAGCCTCATCCCATCCCTACCCCTTTTCTTCCTGAAAAGACAGAACGCACAGCTTTCTTACCCAGCTCCAGGCTAACGGTGACACCTTTGCTGGATAAAACGCTGGGCCAGTACAAGATGAGAACCCTCCCCCACCCCAAATGATAAACATCTAAGGGTCCGATGTCAGGGAGACCTCTCATGAAGGCCCCAAGTAATATCTTTTCATGGCACAGAAAGCTGAGTGAGTGATCTTTCCACCTGAGCCAGGGAAAACACACAACACAACTGAATTAAAAGTGGGTCACTCTAAGGCGGACAGGCCAGAAGAAGGGACACTTAGTGCTGAGAAATTATCTTCTTGGAGCTTCCCTACCCGGTGGGGAAGATAGCTTCTTCTTTCCACTGCCTCTCTCACCAACCGCTCCATCCACCTGGCCTTTTTCTCATTTAGGGGTTGAGCTAGTCCATTTCCAATGGATTTAGATAAACCAGAAGGGGTGGTAGGAGAGGGGAAAGGAGAGAACAGTGAGGGAATCAGATGAAGAAAATGTGTTTAAATTTTTCTCTAGAAAAAGAATCCTATATTTTGGAACTTCCCTAAAGAGCAGCATAGGCAGTTACGTCTAGGCTACTATCATTTCTCCTCCTCCGAGTTGGTCAGGGAGGCAATTTTAGGCTATTTCCACATAAATATTTGCCTCAATTCATGAGTTTTTATAGAGATAGATTATGTTAAAGGCTGTCAAAACTCCAAATACGATAATTAAATTAATTAATTACTGGAACATATTCCAAGTGCAGGTAAGCCTAATTCCTAGGGGATCTACTGGCTCCCTAAAAATGAGGGACAGTTTAAAGGTTGGCACTGCCAGGTATGGAAGGAAGAGATTGGTCATTGGGTCCCAGGAGCCATGAAAAGTGTTTACTGCAGAGTCCCATCTCACAGCAATGCCTGGTGAGCCTTCTCACGCTGCTGATTGCCCCCCTTGGGCACGCTCATATCTCAGAGTCAGAAAACCCATAGAAGCTTTAAAAATACCCAAGTACAGGACGAAATCAGCTCTCTGAAGCTCGCAGAAGACTCTTTGCCTCTCTTTTAAATACTGTTCCCATCTGACCACTCTGAGTCAACAGGTCTTCAATCCAAAGACTGTTTATTGGGCATCTCTCTGAAGGGCCATTTTTCTCTCCCAGCCTGTTTCCAGATCCCCAAATAAAGGTCTCAGGGATCCTGAGCCTGTTTCCTCCCTGACTGTCACTAGCAGACCTGATACACTGCAAGTTTCCAGAACGCATTAGTGCTGCCTCAGGTCGACAAGCAGGAAACACAAATGCAAGTTCAGGAGGTCTGGAGCCAGGGGATAAATGCTCCCAACATCAGTGTGGCGAGCGTATTCTGACCTCTGCAGAGGACAGCAACTTCACAAAACTTCCACACTGGCATGAAACGAAGGATTTCTTTCCCCCACCTCTCAGCCGACTGTACAGGTAGATTTAGATTGTGACCAAAACATGACCTCTAATTATGGTCACTAGATTCCCCACCCCCACCCTCTGCTTTTGGTACCAAAAGGCAAAGTGGGAACAAAAGACATTTTTCTTTCTATTTTTAACACTGCGTATATTAGCAATAAATTAACACTCCCCTTCCAGCACCTTTAAAGCACCAGCAGGGGCCAATTCTTTTTACTAGACTGTCTTCCAAAGAGCAGCCAATGGATCATGCTGTCACAGAACGCAGTCAGCCCTTGCAGCAGGCAGTCTCACAGCCCGCAAAGCATATCTTCTGGAAGCTGCTTTATGGCAGGGAAACCGGAGTCGGTGGCTATGGTGTCTGCTGTGACCCTAGAGTGACAGTGAATGGGTATCGCTGCGCCCCTTGATTGGGAAATAAGCAAGAGGTGAGATTAATGCAAACAATGGGGACTGGCATGGGAAAACTGCTTACCTCGGTGTCCATTTTTCAGCATTTAGGAGAGCAAAGCAAGAGATATGACTGAGACGACTCTGAAAAATCCGAATTAACTCTTCATTTGCCACATCTTTTGGCAGAAATGATGTTCCCTGCCATACTCAGTAGCAATCATACTGACAATCAAAATAAAAACGTCCTTATCTTTCTCTCACAGGTCCAAGTACCAGGCCATTTCTTACAAGGCCTCTTATTTACATATTAGCATCTAATCAGACTGTTGTTGGTAGAGATGAAAGTGTTCTCTCAACTATTTTCATTTTAAGCCACTAGAGTAGTGGGAAATTGACGAGCTTTCAAATCAGAGGTCTTGTGAGTTTCCTGAAAAGACAGTATAATTCCATGTTAACAACCAGGACTACTCTAGGAGTCCAAAATCTGTCCAGACCATTTTAATGCCAATTCATCTAATTGTCTGGATACATCCTGAACCTCTAGGCTAGTCTATGGTTACATGGACTTAACATGCCTGTTCAGGGAATGCTCAAGACATCTGGTTTTGAAATCTCACCAATTTCTCATTATTCTAATGTTTAAACATTCACATTATGGAACCAGAACCCTGGATTTGAATTCCAATTCTGCAAGATATTAGGCTGTGTGATTCTGAGCAAGTGACCTAATCCCTCTGCATCTCGGTATCCTTGTTTGTAAACTGAGGATGTTAGTAGTTACTACGTGATAGGGTTACTATAAAGATTAAGTGAATTAATATTTATAAAGTGCATAAAACAGTGTTGCCACATAGAGCTTATGAGACAAATAGAAATCTAAATTTGTATGGTGTCTCAGAACCTGTTTTTCACCAACCACAAGGGAACTTTCGGGAAGTCAAACAAGATCCTATTTTTATCTCCAAATCTAATGAAAGAATTGTAGGTCACAATTCCCATTACCTCTCTCCCCAATCCCGGTTAAATGATCTTTTAGAGTATGGTGCAGAGAAGTGTTTCTTTTTATTAATAATATTTGTTTTTTAATAAATAATGAATGCACATGATCCAATTTTCTTAAAGACTATGCAGTGACCAGTTCTTTCCAACTCTGTCTCCCAGTCACCCAGTTTCCCTCCCTGTAAGCAATTAATGTTACCCGTTCTTTCAGGAATATTTCATTATATACAAGCAAGTATGTATACATATATATTCATATGTACTTCTCCTCCCAAAGTTTTTTACCAATAGTTTTTTAGTCTACTTCATCTTTTCTTTTTCTATACTTTACGGTATATCTTGGAGAGCTTTTCACATTCATGCATGAGTTTCTTAAGTCCCTTTTCATGGCTGTATAGTATTGCATACTATTATTCCATAGTATAGATATACTACAACTTACGTATGTTCCCTTTTGAGGATTAAGTTGTTTCAAATATTTTGTTAGTGCCAATGATGCTGCAGTGAATAACCTTGTTCAAGCCACTTTGCACAAATGTGTAAGAGTATATTTGTAGTTAAATTTCCTAGAAGGGAAATTGTTGGTTCAAAGGGTATGCCGACTTCTAATTTTAATAGATTTTGCCAAGGTGCCCTTTATAAGAGTTGTATCAATTTTGTTTTCATCATTGCTGAGAGCGTCTATTTCTGCTAGGAAGAGTGACACTAGAAACTACACACTCAGAGTATCCAAGATTCTGCTCTCTGCTAAGGAATGCAATTCAGTGAACCCTGTTTCAGATTCTTGATGCGAAGGGCAGGTAGAGAGCCAGAGTGATCACTTAGCTCAGATCATCCACCTGCATCTTAATGGGAGTTCTGGAGACCAGTGGGGCCTGATGGGTAGTGGGTGGAAAATGCCTTCTATTGGTGTCTTCTTTCCAATCAGGCAGAAGAAGAGGAGGTATGCAAACTGGATGATTCTGCAGGACTCCATGGCTGATGCATGAAAAAATTTTCCCACCAGCTGGAGAGCAAGTTAAGCCTTCCTTTTTCACATCAGAGCCAAACCATTCAGCTTTTAATAGCGCCAACACAGAAAGTTCTTGCTTCAATCAGGCATCTTTTATTAGGGCAGCTGTAATTGGGCCACACCATTACCTCATTTGAAGTGGGTTCACTGGACTAGTTCTTTAGCAGTAACCTCAAACAGCAAACTGGCCTGATTTCTGAACAGAGATTTCTCCCAGAACCATTGCAAGGAATACATGTTCCATGTGTTGCAATAATGTAACTTCCATCTTCCTGCAAAAGATGGCTAAGCGCAAGAGTTGCTGGGTTTCAATCCTGGCTCTGCCACTTGCTGGTTCTGTGATCTTGGGTAAGTTGTTCCACCTATCTGTGTAGAGTGTCAGATAAAATACAGGACAGCAGTTAAATTTTAATTTCAGATAAACGACAAATAACTTTTTAGTGTATGTTCCAAATGTTGCATGAGACATATTAAATAAACAACTGAAAATATTTGTTGTTTATCTGAAATTCAAATTTAACTGGGTATCCTGTATTTTTATTTGCTGAATCTGGCAACCCTACTCTGCTCCTCTATTTCTTCATCTGTACTCAACTCATAGGATTGTCACATAGATGAAATGAAATAGTATTTGTAAAGTGTATAGAATAGTTCTGAACATCATAAGTGATACATAAGATTTTCTTAAAATAATTGAATGCAATTTTGATTCAACATCTGTGAGGATTCTAGTATTTCCATTTTTTCCCCAAGATGAGGGAGGGAATTATTAACTATATAGTGAGTATAAAGGAGACTCTGGATTAAAAAAGGAATTTGATCAAGGATGGTCTGGAACAGGTGGAAGATCAGAAGTTGCTGATTATTTGGTCAAGAACAGAGGCCTTGTTATTTTGTATGAACAGGACAAGGATGATAGAATGCTCTGTGGGGCAGCAGACCGAGATAAGGTTAGGCATAAGGGAGAGGTGTAGAAAGGGCAGGCGAGTGGTTAGTGCACAAAGGGGCTCGTGGTGGATGGTGTGGGACCTTAGAGAGAGTAGCTCATTTCACAGGGGCAGCATAAGACAGACTGGCACATAGAAAGGCAGAGATTGACCCTGGTCTGGCTGCAGGAACCACAAATGAGCAGCTATAGCAGGAATGAGGCTTTCAAGGACCACGCTCATAGCCATGAGGAATGGAGAGAGAGAAGACAGGCATTTGCAGAGAAAGAAGCCAGAGCTATGATCCCCAAGGAGAGGCAGATGGGATGCTCTGAAGAGGCAAACTCAGCCTCAGGGACCCTGATATAGACTTTCTAAGTTCTGCCTCATTCTGGCAGGGCTAAGAATTGGCCTCAGATTCCTCTGACGGTGAGGGATGATGAGAAATGTGACCTATACAGGCCACTGTGGAGGGCCCAGGTGATAGAGGGCTGAGAAGATGGAGAAGCCTCCACAGGCCAGGGGTTCTGATCTGGGTCCACAGGTCCCCAAAGAATCTGTGAACTTGTATGGGGGAAAAATTACATCTTATCCAATAAGGGGTTAATATCCAAAATATATAAAGAACTCATACAGCTCAGCATCAAAAAAATTAAAAAATCCGATTTAAAAAAATGGGCAGAGAACTTGAATAGAGAATTCTCCAAAAAGGATATAGAGATAACCAACAGACACATGAAAAGATGCTCAACGTCACTAACCATAAGGAAAATGTAAATCAAAACCACAATGAGATATCACCTCACACCTGCCAAAATGGCTGTTATCAATAAATCAACAAACAATGAGTGTTGGCGAGGATATGGAGAAAAGAGAACCCTCGTACACTGCTGATGGGATTGTAAATTGGTGCAGCCATTATAGAAAACAGTGTGGAGGTCCTCGAAACATTAAAAATAGAACTACCATATTACCTGGCAATTCCACTTCTGAGTATTTATCTGAAGAAGTCCAAAAGTAATTCGAAAAGATATATGCACCCCTATGTTCATTGCAGCATTATTTATAATAGCCAAGATATGGAAGCAGCCTAGGTGTCCATCAATAGATGAATGCATAGAAAAGATGTGATACACACACACACACACACACACACACACACACACACACACATATACATATATATGTGTATATATATACACACGCACATACAATAGACTATTATTAAGTCATAAAAGGAATGAAATCTTGCCATCTGCGATAACATGAATGGACCTAGAGGGTATTTTTTATGCTGAGTGAAATAAGTCAGACAGAGAAAGACAAACACCATATGATTTAACTTATATGTGGAATCTAAAAAACAAAATAAATGAACAAAGAAAACAGAAACAAATTCATAGATACAAACTGATGGTTGCCAAATAGGAGGGGGATTGGAGGGAAGGGTGAAAAAGGTGACAGAGATTAAGTACAAATTGCCAGTTACAAAAACAGTCATGGGGATGTAAAGTACAGCATAGGGAATATAGTCAATAATATTGTGATAACTATGTATGGTGCCAGATGGTACTAGACTTATCGAGATGATCACTTCGTAAGGTATATAAATGTCTAATAACTGTGTTGTACACCTGAAACTAATATAACAGTGTATGTCAGCTGTGATTGGAAAATAAAATTTTTCAAAATTACATCTTTATCTTTCTTCACCTCTAGAAGAAATTAAGCATTTTCTTCAATTAGGAATATAGGCCACACATCTCAGTGGTATTAACCACACCTGTGACTTTGTCACCAACAGAAATCACAGACACATTACATTACAGTTGTTGCAGATATCCTAAAATATCATTCTTATGCTCAATACCACTTAAAAATTACAGTAGTTATTGCTGCTAGATCTTATTTAAAGCATTAACGAAGATGTAGATATATTACAAATTTGTTTTTTAACATTTTGATAACTATATTCAATATATTTGGTTTTCTTTGTAAACCTTTGCATTTTGTTTAATGCATTTAAAAACAATTTTCTGAGAAAGAATGTATGCATAGTCTTCTCCAAGCTGCAAAAATTTCCATATCTCAAAACAAGGTTAGGAACCATCAATTGAGGTCAGCATTTGTAAGTGTTATGGGGAGTGGTCTAAAATCTAGGGGGGGCCTCAAATTGATTTCCTGGAGTGTAGGCTCTTAGGTATGGCTTTTGTTTAATTTTGTTTGTTTATTTGTTTGGCCTACAATTATAAAAACATCTGCATTTTTAACATGCCGAAAAAAGAAAATATCTGTATGGGGGTGTGTGTGTTGGGAGAGGGTCTCTTCCTTGTTTACTATGTTAATTTGGAAGAAAAGTCTGCATTGTGAATATTGGGGGCTCTTCCTCCAAAGAATGAATAAAGATCATTTTATCTCACAGCTCACTTAAAAGTAAATTAAACCATGTTGGAGAGGATGCGGAGAAAAAGGAACATTCACACACTGCTGGTGGGACTGTAAATTGGTCCAGCCACTATGGAAAACAGTATGGAGGTTCCTCAAAAACTAAGAATTGATCTACCATATGATCCAGCAATCCCTCTACTGAGTATTTACCCTAAAGACTTGAAAACCCATATCTGAAAAGATATGTGCACACCGATGTTCATAGCAGCATTATTCACAGTGGCCAGGACATGGAAGCAACTGAAGTGTCCTACGACAGATGATTGGCTAAAGAAGCTGTGGTACATACATACAATGGAATATTACTCAGCCATAAGAAGAGATAAAATACTGCCATTTGCGACAACATGGATGGACCTCGAGATAATCATGCTAAGTGAAATAAGCCAGACAGAAAAAGTTGAAAATCATATGATATCACTTATGTGTGGGATATAAACCTAAAAGCAACAAACAAACATTACAAACAGAGACTCATGGACATGGACTATAGACTAGTGGTTACCAGACAGGAGGGGGAAGGGGAGAGGGGAGAGGTAGACAGGGTAAAGGGGGTCAAATATGTGATGACAGAAAGAAATCTAACTATGAGAGGTGAACACACAGTGTAAATATAGATATGCCTTACTGTTAAAGTGTGCAGCTGAAACTTATTGGATTTTGTTAACCTGTGTCACCATTAAATATAAATAAATGAATGAATGAATGAGTAAATAAATAAATAAGATAAAAAGTAAATTCTACCATTAGAAACCCCCTTTCACCTCTAAACATGGAGAGAAAAGGAACTCGTCTCTCTCTTACTCTGTGTCAAACACTATTCTGTCAGCTTGTTTAGCTGCAAGTGGGACAGGTAGTTGAAGGGTGTGAGATAAGAGCAAGTAACAGAGAAGGATTGCCAGGGCTGCTGAAATAAAGAGAGGGCTCTGACCAGGATGTCTTCTTCAGTGGCCTTTGTTAACACTGGGGAGCTCCCACCCTCTGGTCTCCACAAGCCTCTTTCCCCGTGGTGGGGTGAGCTCTACAGACAGGATTGCAGCTCAGAGTATTTATGGGGTTGTTCCAGCCAGTAGAGAAATGACAACAGAAGATGAGCAGTAGAGAAATAGCAGCAAGGAAACTAGAATTCTGCCTTTTGGGCCTGTGAGATTGGGTGAACAGGGAGAGTTGCAGATACAAATGAGGGAGGCTCCACGGCCCTCTCTTGATCCTGCTGCTGATGAGATATCCACGCCACATATAAGCTGCATTATATCACAAGTGACACAGTTAAAATAACATTACCGGTGTGGTTAAACCTCCACAAGTTGTGGAATTTAGAGTTACAGCTCTAAAACTAGGAAGCTGTCCCAAGCTCCCTTGCATTTGTGGTCGGGGCAAGAATTCCAACAAGATTATGGCTCGTGAATTGCAATCTAGGCCTAGACCAGCCAGCTGTTTCCTCTGGCTCACCTGTTTGGTGGCCACCATCTGCACTGAGGCTCTGTGCATATGTTAAGAGTGGAGTATCTTCATTGAAAAAAACTCTCCCTTTCTTCAGTAGCATTATAGATTGGATTATGTTCCTCCAAAAGATCTATTGAAGTGCTAACCCCCAGTATCTTAGAATATGACCTTATCTCGAAGTAGGGTCATTGCAGATGTAATTAGTGAAAGTAACATGAGATCATACTGCAGTAGGATAGACTCTAATCCAATATGACCAGCGTCCTTATAAGAAGAGGCAAATCTGAACACAGAGGGAAGACAGCCATATGAAGGTGGAGGCAGAAGCTGGAGTTATGGTGCCACAAGCCAAGGAATACATGGGGCCACCAGCAGCTGAAAGAGGCGAGGAAGGGTCCTCCATCAGTCTGTAGTACTTTGTTATGGCAACCCAAGCAAATGAACACGATTGGCTTGAACCTTTGCCTTGGCTTGCTTGCCTCCTGCCAACATTTCCAGTGACCATCCCCCAAACCATCAGAGGTTCAGAGCTAAAAGAGAGGAACCCCAGAGAGCAAGATTGACCTGTAAGCACTGAGCACATGGGTGCCCTGCCTCCTGATGCCAAATGTAGCCAAAGCAAGACCAGTCTGTCTTCCTGGTACAAGTCCCCAGTTGCTGAAGCAATGTCCCCACAGGTCACCCTGACTGCCCAATCAGAACCAAGGGTTCCACCCAACCATCTCTCCGTTTCCCTCCTAAGCCAACTTAGCATTTTAAAGGAAGACTTGATCCTACCGGGCTTAGCACCCTGGCCTTGCGTCTGAGCCCAGAAGCCCAAGTGGGGGAAGGAGGTGAGAATTGGGGTCCAGGGCTCCTCTCACGCTGGCTATATGGCCACTGTGGTGTAGGGAAGAGGGTAAAATAAAAATTGCTGTACTTGGGGGATTAAATACTACAAAATGTTTAAACAACCCAACTGTACCTCATAATTGTGTGGCAAAGGCTGTAAAATGTAAAGTCAGGAGTCTTGGCTCAAATGAAAGGTTCTCTCTGAATAACAATTTATTTTAATTTGAGATTTCTCATACTGTCCATATGGCAGGTCTTCATGGGAAAGCAACTGTCTCACAGTTGATGAGGACATCTGAAGTATGCTTTTTTGGCATTCAGGAGACTTTTTTTTTTTTTTCATTTAAATCAGTAGCTTGGTTGAAGAGAGTTTGAAAACATTTCCCTAATGTTTCCAGCTTTTTTACTCCTGGAAATCTATCATCCACCCTTAGAAGTAACAAACTGAACCTATTTTACAACCAAGTTGTCACTCTTTTAGGCCAACACCAGTTTGTAATTGCGGAGTTCTGTGGGCATCCGTTTGAAAATGGAAAGTCCTATACGCATGCATTTAAAAAAAAAAAAAAACCAACAACCCAGAAAGCATGTGGAGAACGTTACAACCTGAAGTAGGACTGCCTTGCCAAGTATCTCAGGCTCATGTTATGGAGGAAGTCTTAGAATAATCTCTCATCTATCTCTGGGAGAGAGAGAAGATTTTCAGCCAGCTGTGGGTAAAGACCCTGGTACCTCCGCAGATGTGGTGACAGTCTCCACTCTTACAGAGCCTTCTAACCACATGCTAAATCCCAGGGGTATGATGTAGGGAAGGGAGTTAGTTTGTTCTCTCTTTTTAACTTCGTCCTCTGAGGCCTCTCATTAGTTGCTCCTCTGAGAAAGAGAAAGGTCTGGCAGAATCTCAATTTTGCCCACATTTGCAGCTCTACAGGGAGAAGGGGAAATAGGTGAAGTATCATGAAGTCACTAATCATATTGATAAAATGAAGTCACATCTTTCTAATGAAACCTCACTATTCAAATGTCATCCTCGAAGAGACTTTCTCTGACTGCAGCATCAAAAATAGCATCCTCACCATCCTGAGTCTCCTAAATCTGCTTTGTATTCTCTTTACAGCACTGCGTATATTATCTATTCCCAACTCCGTGTTCAACGACCTCACATTTGTAGCTTAAAATCATCTGTGGTCAGAGTATTTACACCACAAAAATTGGCAAACGCTGTTCCCACCCCAAAGCCAGTTGGTCATCCCTATTAGTACAACACTGCTTATCACTATCTGGTATTACATTATAGATGTGGTTTGGACATTATCTAAGTTGTACGTATGTCTGTATACACATAGCATGCATAGATAATACATTATATTGCATCATTAGTTGATTAATGATCTATCCCTCCCTCCATCA
>NW_011888862.1:6513665-6516267 GCF_000151845.1 Pteropus vampyrus
CTCTGAGGCCTCTCATTAGTTGCTCCTCTGAGAAAGAGAAAGGTCTGGCAGAATCTCAATTTTGCCCACATTTGCAGCTCTACAGGGAGAAGGGGAAATAGGTGAAGTATCATGAAGTCACTAATCATATTGATAAAATGAAGTCACATCTTTCTAATGAAACCTCACTATTCAAATGTCATCCTCGAAGAGACCTTCTCTGACTGCAGCATCAAAAATAGCATCCTCGCCATCCTGAGTCTCCTAAATCTGCTTTGTATTCTCTTTACAGCACTGCGTATATTATCTATTCCCAACTCCGTGTTCAACGACCTCACATTTGTAGCTTAAAATCATCTGTGGTCAGAGTATTTACACCACAAAAATTGGCAAACGCTGTTCCCACCCCAAAGCCAGTTGGTCATCCCTATTAGTACAACACTGCTTATCACTATCTGGTATTACATTATAGATGTGGTTTGGACATTATCTAAGTTGTACGTATGTCTGTATACACATAGCATGCATAGATAATACATTATATTGCATCATTAGTTGATTAATGATCTATCCCTCCCTCCATCAGAAGTATATCAGCCCCCATATACCCTGTTATGTTCATTGCTGTTTTACCATGCCTAGAACAGTGCCTATCTAGAATATGCTCTGTAAGTATTTGCTGAATGGATGATGAATGATATCTTCAGAGGCTCCTTTTATTCACCTGTCCTACCATTAACACCTCTGTGGGTTTCAAAATTCCCTTCCACTTTGCCTCTGCTCTCTTCCCCATGTTTTCTTGCCTTTTACCACCATCTTTGTCATCATCCTCACCAGCTAGAAAAATCTACTGACTTTATTAGTGATTCCTGATTCTTTTTTTAAGCAGCTACCCTGGGCATCTGGGACATTCTTTGAACTTTTCCCTTTCACATCTTCCCCCAGAAAAGCATTTCCTATATGTCTAGCCAAAGTTAGGTGCTTATAAGGCATCCAGAACAGGTATTCATAGAACAGTCTCTCTTTCAATGAGATATGTATTATCTAGTTGAGCAGCCAAGATTAATCTTAGCTTAAAGAAATTGTGAGCAAGTAAGACAACTATTCAATTAACCACTAAATCAGAGTGTAGAAATCAAAAAATCCCTGGTAGAGTGCACAAAAGCATCAAAGAGAAGCAGTGGGCCTTGAGTCGGCCCCAACCGATAGGTAGGGTTTATATAGATCAGAGTTTCTCACCTTGACACAATGGACATTTTGAGTCTGACCATTCTTTGCTGTGGGGATTGTCTTGTGCACTGCAGGATGTTCAGTAGCATCCCTGGGCTCTACCTACTAGATACCAGTAGCACTCCCTCCATAGTTGTCACAACCAAAAACATCCCCAGGTCTTGCCAAATGTCCCTGGGGATGGGTGCAAAATCACCCCCAGTTGGGAACCACTGAGCTAGATGGAAGAGAAAGAGGACATCAGAACTTAGAGAGTGGTGAGAAATAGCACGAAACCACAGCTCACTTAGCTCAGAATCCTGACTCGATCTACAACTGCACCCAGTTACAAAACGGACTTCTTTAGGGCATGTTAATCAGCTTCTTATGCATGTTTTATACATGTTCTATTAAACCTATACCCTGAATTAAATTTAGATCAAACTATTGATGTGGTTTTCAAATGCTTTAGTTGTGGAACCCTGTGTTCCAACAAAATTTTAACCAGAAGCACAAACGCTAAGAACATAAGAAGCATGATTTTTGTTGAAGCCTGAATAGAGAACCATCATCTCCCCACATGGACTCCAGCCCTGCACAATGGCTCAATAGCACAGCAATTCCTAGTGTGTTCCACTGTACCATAAACACAATAAAGGCAACAGTGACATCAAACCTTGCAACAATAGCTTTAATATTGTGGCACAGGAAAAGGAGCAATGAGTTGGGAGTTGCAAAACCTGAGTTTTATCTGGAATTTTTTACTAACCACCTGTGTGACTCTGGACATGTCGTTTAACCACTGTGAACTTGTTTCTTCACTATAATCATTAAGGTTCTTTCAGCTTCAAAAGGTTATGAATATATAAACACAACCACGTCATATAATACGTGAGCCCAGAATAATGATATTGGTGATTATAGAGAAGCTGATTATTTATAATGTCACCCCAAATTCCATTTTACAGGCAAGGGGGAATGAGGAAGTGATTCTGACCTATAAGATTCTCTTTGAATAGCACTTTGACCTTTGCTTAATTTAATTATGCTTGAAATTCTCAAGTGTTCAGTCTGGTTGGTCTTTGCTCAAAGCATCATGCTAAATGGGGTCAAAAATGGAAGTGTAAATGGATATTTTAAAAACTAAGAATGAAAGTGAAAAATCTGGGACCCTTGCTGCAAAATCCATAAAGTTAGCATAGGACTTCTTAAAATGAAATGCAATAGATTCTGCTCTGGACAAGCAAAATCCCGAAATAAAAGTCTAAACTTTGCAATAATAACATGTGCATAAGCTGTGGAGCCTGGAATCATTTCTTTCCTGCTCCAGTGGTTCCACTAGCCCCTCTTAGAATGAGAGGGTCTCACACAGCAAGCAGAGGCAGAGCAGACAGAACATTCCGTCCTCCTCCTT